>NC_056726.1:1557113168-1557288168 GCF_019279795.1 Protopterus annectens
TCTTTTTTCTTGCCCCAGATGTCAGGTGCCCCCCAAACGGGGAGCGAAAAAAAAAAAAAAAGAATATATATATATATATATATATATATATATATATATATATATATATAAATAAATAAATATATAAACTATATATACATGCAACAACATAAACTTTACCATCATCTAAAAGCAAATACACCACAAAGGCTGTAGAATATAGTGAAGGAAAGAGAAGCTCCAGAATAAAAGGGGGATGGCTGGCGGGTAACCTGGACTGCAAGAGTGAATACACACGAACATCTACATTTATGGCAAATGTACACAACTGTACTATGTTCTTCATGTTTCACTATTGCAGTCATTACATTTGGGTAGAATCCCAAAGCTATGGATGGGAGGCTGGAGCTAAACAGCATTAGGAGCGGCTATAAGGCCCTGCAGAACTGCAGTGGCAAAGCCTGCCCTGGACTTAGAGAAGAGAGGCAGGTGATAATGCTTTGTAAAAGTATGAACAGAACTCCAAGTAGCATCTTCTATAATGTCTTTGGTTGGAACCCCTCTGAGAAAAGCTGCTGATGTAGCTGCAGCCCTGGTGGAATGAGACCTAATGCCCTTGAGCACCGGCATACCATGATGTAAGTAGCAGAAACAAATGCAGTGGCTTATCCACTTTGAAATAGTCTGCTTTGAAATAGCCTTTCCCTCTGATCCTGCAGCAAATGCCACCAGTAGCTGCTCAGTTTTTTCTTAGAACTTTAGTCCTGCTCAAGTAGAATCTTAGTTGTCTGCGTACGTCCAAGGAATGCAGAATCCGCTTCCCCTTGTTCTGCGGATTTGGATTAAAAGTTGGCAGATGAATAGTTTGGTTAAGAGCCACACTGGAAACCACCTTAGGCATAAAGGAAGGATTGGTCTTGAGGGACACCCTGTCTGGGTAAAACATAAAAGGATCCACAGCCATGAGGGCCTGAGGCTCTGAAACCCTTCTTGCTGAAGTAATTGTCAAGAGCAATGCTGTTTTCCATGATAAAAACTTTATATCTGCAAGTAGCAGCTGGTTCAAATGGAGGCAGGGTGAGCTTTTCCAACACAAAATTGAGGTCCCATGCAGGAATTGGTGATCTTCTGGAAGGCCTTAAATTTCTGGCCCCTCTAAGATACTGTTTTAGCAAAGGGTGAGAAAAGATCGGTGGCTCTGTGTTGTAATGAGCTGAGATGGCAGAGGCATGGATTTTTATTGATGAAAAAGATAGGCCTTTGTCAAGCATCTCAGTCAAGTATTGTAAAATCTGAGGAATATTTGGCTCTGCTGTGTCAGTTCCTTGTGCTTGGTTCCAAGCACAGAATCTCTTCCATTTATCAGCATAAGATTTTCTAGTACTAGGCCTTCTGGTTTCCAAAATGAAATCCATCACAGATTTACAGAGAGGTGTTGTTTGAATAACTACACGATCAGCCATACTGCCAATTTCAGTGTTTGGAGCGGATTGTGCAGGATCTGATTGTTTTGCTGAGACAGTAAGTGAGGTATTTGAGGCAAGTACCAAGCTGGGAATTGAGACATATTCCTTAGGATTGGGTACCAGTGTTGGTGGGGCCAGTCCGGGGCAATTAGTATCATTTTTGTTTTTTCTTGTCTGACCTCTAGTAGGACCTTGGAAAGAAAAGTCAGAGGAGGAAAGGTGCAAACTGATAGGTTTTTCCAACTGAAGGATAGGGCATCCACTTTCTATGCTTGTCTGTAATAAGCCCTTGTGCAGAATTTGTCCAGTTGATAATTCCGAGGAGAGGCAAATAGGTCTATGTCAGGGCTCCCCCACTTCTTTGTTATCATGCTGAAGACTTGTGGATCCAGTTTCCACTCATGAGGGTCCATAAGGTTTCTGCTTAAGTCGTCTGCCAGAGTATTTTGCTTTCCTGGCAAGATGTACTTGGTAAGTCAAGGCTGTGTCCCACAATGCCATGGTTAGTCTGCAAAGGGGGTATGAGTGTGTGTCCCCCTGCTTATGTACCACATAACCGTGGTGTTGTCCATCTTTATCAGTAGTTGTCCTAGATGAATTAAGTCCTTGAAGGCTGTCAGGGCATTTTGAACAGCTAACATCTCTTTTTGGTTGATATGCAGATGCATTTGTTTTGGGGTCCATATGCCCTGAATGCATCTTCCCGCCAGGTGGGCCCCCCCATGCATAGTCTGATGCGTCTGTAGTTAAGGTTTGGCTGGCAGGGGGTAGAGTAAAAGACCGTCCCATGTTTTGGTGACATGTCTCTGCCCACCAAAGAAACTCCTGTCGTAGGCAGGGAATGACAGGAATCATTGTTTCCAGACTGTGACAATGTTGACTCTATAAACTTTTTAGGTACCACTGTAGTTTCCTCATGTGCAGTCTTGCATATGGAATCAGTAGAATGCATGATGCCATGAACCCCAAAGTCTGCAGAATTTGTCTTGCAGATAACTGGGTTTTTGTTGCCATCTGTTTGAAGTAAATAGTCAGTTGCCTTTGTTTGTCTGGAGTGAGGAAAGCCATCTGGGAAGTTGTATTCAAGCTCGCACCCAGGAATGTTATCTTTTGAGAGGGTACCAGTTGTGATTTTTTTTCGTTTATTGTGTACCCTAGGCATGTTAGAAGCCTTTTCACAAACGCCAGATGCTGAAGAAGAATGTCCTTGTTCTCTGCTTGAATGAGACAGTCGTCCAAGTAAGGATAGATTTGTATACTTCTTTGTCTGCAAAATGCAATTACTGGTGCCAGGCACTTTGTAAAGACCCTGGGTACAGTAGATAAGCCAAAGGGCAGTGCAGAGAACTGGTAATGCATAAATCCAGCCTTGAAATCGAGGTATCTTCTGCACGATTCCCTTATTGGGATATGCAGGTATGCCTTTTTTAAGTCTAAAGTCACTAGCCAAGCGTGCTTGCCCAGCATGGACAGAAGCTGCTGCAAAGTTAGCATTTTGAATTTTGGAATGTCCAGGAATGTGTTCAAAATTTATAAATCCAGTATTGGGTGCCAGGCCTGGTCTTTTCTGGGTAACAAGAACAGTCTTGAGTAAAACCCTTGTCCTTTTTCCTGTTCTGGCACTGGCTGAATAGCCCCCATATCCACGAGGGACGTAACTTGTTTCTGTGCCTCTGCCCATTGATTTTTTGGCAGATCTGGTCAACCGTTTGGAATTGGCAGAGTGTGGAAGTGGAATCTGTATTCCTGGGATACTATGTTTAATACCTACTTGCCCTGGGTTAACTGCCAATTTTGAGCAAAAAGTGCAAATTTTCCCCAAGGGAGCTACCAAAAGATAAGTGCTTGGTGATGGCAGAGGGAAGTCATTGAGACTGTTTACTGTAGGATTGCATTTTGTTTCCTCCAGATTTGGAGGTGGAGGCACCCCATTTCTTTGACCTATAAGAATCCTGTGACTGGTATCTAGAACCTTAGGTCGCCTGGATTTGCCCCGTGGAGCTCTGTCGGACACAGGAAAGGACCAATTTTTTGTAGGCCAGTGTCTACTGAATCTTGGTGGCAGCACTCGTAAGAAGTGTTTTACAGTTTGCATAGACTTTGCTTTGTCTTCCATTTTCTTTAAAACCTCTTCTGCCTTAATACCAAACAGAGTATCATGCTGTAAAGATGCATCCAGCAATTTAGCTTTAACATGAACAGGCAAATTTTGCTCTTTTAGCCAGGCATGCCTTCTAATCACAGATCCAGTAACTGCGGCCCTGCAGGAGGCCTTCAAGGAATCAAAACCACATTGCAAAGTATGCTTTCCAACTTGTTCTGCTGCATGCAATAATTCCTGCAATTCTTTATTTTCTACACATTCGGAAATAATCATCATTTTCTGTTTCAGTAATCCCATAACATGCTGTTGACAATTAAGCATATGAAACTGGCAGTTTAAGGCCCTAATTGCCAAGGTTGCAGATGTATAAACCTTCTTTCCCCCATCTATCCAGTGCCCTGGAATCTCTATCAGAGGGGGTAGGATTTTTTGCTGTTGAGGCCTTTACACCTTTTGGACCCTGTGAAATAGTTTCAGGGTCAGCAGCAGGGTTTTTAAATAAAAAAATTGTGTGAATCAGGAACCCTGTAATATCTGTCTGGCTTGCTAGGAACCGGAGGTAAGGAGTCTGGAGTCAAGCTTGACTCCGAAAACGCATCATCCACAATGTCTAAAATAGGAGGTATGGCTAAAGGCCTATGCTTAGGGAGGAGGAAATCGCGAAGCCTCTTTTCTGATTCTGAGAAATCTTGACTCTCCCTCAAAGTATGCAAGGTTTCTCCAAAGGAATCATCTTCAGGAGGAGATGCAGATGGGATAGATTCTTCTGCATCAGAATCCTCATAGGGTGGGTTAGAAAATTCCTGATCAGAAGAGGAATCAGAAGAAATAGAAACCTGATCTGAAGATTCATAATCAGTGTCTTGCCTAGACTTATCAGGAGGGGGTAGGGAACCCTTAATCAAGGTAATTAGGTCTTCAGCCATTTTGATCATCTGCTTTTTGGGCATAGAGGCCTGAGCATGTGGCTCATGTGTCGTTTTTTTTTAGCTTTAGAAGTTGCTTTTGTCTTTGATTTTGAAGCTGGCATTGGTTTTATATAGAAATGCTGAGGCCTGAAGGCACCCTCAGAAGCTGGTGCCTGCTCAGCGGCTCCAGACCCATCCGAAGGAGAGACATCCGCGGGTACAATTCTTTGAGAAATCACGCAGCGTGCCGGACTCCACATGGGTCTTGGTAGACGCCTGCGACTTGAAAGTAGTGGGCATCAGGGGCTGCAAAAGCGCCTCACTGAGTACAGGTGAACTGGCGACTGGTTTAAGAGAAGCTTCATCGTCTGTTTTGGACCTTGACTGTCTGTCTCTGTTCTTTTCTTTGCGTTTTTTGTGATCTCCGGTAGTCGGATTGCTATCTGATGACATTTCAGGATAGTTGAATCTGTTTCCAAAATATTTTGAAGCAAAGATATACAGACGCTTAATAGTGCGTTGGTTAAATCTAGCACAAAACCGACAGCTAGGCACATTATGATAAGGGCCTAGGCAAGGAATACAGTACAAATGGAAATCCTTATGAGGTATCTGCTTCCCACAAGTAATGCAATTATTAACTTTTATTAACTTTTACTGACATCGGTATGGAGCAAGAAAAAGTTTCCCCAACGGGGTACTTAGCTTTAGTGAAGACTTCAGTTCTGAAACTCGAATTGAAAATTTCAGGAGTCGGCCTACCGGTACTTGCGAACTGCTTCTGCTTCGGGCACTGCACGGCAAGAAAGACAAAAGAAAATGGCGTCGGCTGCCTGTTTTATGCCCCTGACGTCATGGAAGAAGAGACAGCAACTGACGCAGGACACATGACTTTGGAATTCAGGGCGACTGAGGGCAACCTGCCAGCAGATTATCCAAATGTAATGACTGCAACAGTGAAACACGAAGAACATCGTTGACAAAATAACAGGTTTCGCATTAGCATTAATTTTCTGAAGGGTATGAAGTCTAAATCTCAAATATCTGTCATTATTTTCTGACTTCAGTCCTCAATGATTTGGCAATAATTTGCCAGAAAACAATTTAATGAGTAACAAGCCAAAAATATGAGGCATAAATCTGAACATTCTGTGAAATTCTGTATAGTTGAGAGGTATACCTCTGGGTAACACAGCCACTACAGCTTTTTTCCAAAATGCTGGTATCTTCCTCCTTTTAAAATATTAACAAACAGAATATTCTAAAGCTTTACCACTTTCTTCCCTCCTAACATCCATGCTAGTGGAGGCTTCCCTATTGATCGATTTTATACATCACCATTTTTTATCTCTCACTCTTCCTGTCTTGCTTATTAACTCTTGAGCCATGTCTGCATCTAATCTTGGCATAAATGTTTCCACTTCTGCCTTTTCTTGGTTTCCACATTCCTGTTGTTTATAGAAAGTTGCATGGAATTTACAAAATACCCCTACAGGATTCTCTAAATATTTTTCTTGTCATAGGCTCCCTAAATTTGGCTACAACTCTTTCTGTTTGTTGCTTAAATCACCATGCTAAAAAAGTCTGTTCTACAGCAGTTAGCTGTTTAACAACCCCTTTAAACTTGTGCACATTACCTAAATACTCTTGTTTCCCCTTTAGCATTCAGCAGTTGCTCCTCTTTTTGTTCAGTAAGAATTCCCCTTCTCATGCAATTCTTTCAAATTTGTCAAACCCTCTAAATATTTTTAATACTTCTCATCCATCTCTCATTTCTCCCAGGTTTTTAAACTGCACCTCCAAAAGCACTTACTAGCTACTACTTCTAAAATAATTTCTATCTTCCCTGTTAACTACTGGACGTTATTCAATACCTATTTGTTAAACTCATCTCTTTTAACAGATTACTAGAAAAACATCAGTATCTTATTTTTGATCATTACCTTGCATCTTTATCTCAGTTTTATTGGCACATGATCTGATACAGGTATCGGACAAGTGTCAAAGCTTTCAATTAAATACACATGCTCCTGTGAAACTTCTAGCTGGTCTAGCCCAGCTATTGTAGCTCGAGGAACAATACACAAATTCTGAGAGTTCACATCTACCATACCAAATATTCTAAAGCAACTCCAGAAAATCTGCTTCTTTTGCTATATTTTCCCTTCTCAGTCCCCCCTGAAACATCATCAGTACTGCAACTCAGGTTTCAGTTCCTACCCATAAATAATAACCCTGCTGAAAGCTTACTATTTCTCAAAAAAATCTCCTACACTCCATAAAAGCAGTTTTAAGTGGAATACAGACACGCTAGCACAATCCTCCTTCCATGTCAATAACCTCTTGTTACCAACAAATCTGTCTCTGAGTCGCCATGAAAAAATGCACACACACACACACACACACACACACACACACACACACACACACACACACACACACAGTTTTCTCCTTACCCTGTTCAGCATCAAAAAATATATTTGATCCTTCAGGGAAAAAAAATGTGAAGACAGCTGGATACAGCAACTCGAATCTCTTATCTCGCTGTCTACATCCCCTGATTACCGGAATAAACTTGTTTCTTTTCTGCTTGGTGTGGACAGAATAAATTTCTACAAACATGTTAACCCCAATTTTTAACACTTTCCCTTCTGCCACAGTTCTTCTGGAATCAACTCTGTGTAGGTATTACTGCAGCTTTACTAATATTGGGCTTAGCTTTCTCATGGGCAGATTTGGAAAATTCATACAATGTACCCCCCCCCCCCCCCCCACGAATCAAGACATCCTGTTTTGGACCACCAGTCCAGTTGCTCATCTTTACTTTCATAAAATTAATGCTTGTTTTCTAACTTTACTATTGATTTGAGACATTTTTTGTGAAGTCTCATGATCTTCCAGTCATTTCAACCACCGATTTCTGCAGTTTTGTCAGCTCATCTGAACAGATACTTAAAGCTTCTTCTATTTTTTCCACCTTTTTGACTTCATATATTCCTCCAGTGTCTCACTTACTTAAAACAACTGTGTGTGATTTATTTTTTTCTTTTAATCACTGGAATTGATCACCCGTGTGAAAGATGAAAAGAGCTTCTTGATAAATAGCTGCTAGGTTCTTCTCAGCCAGAGATTTTTTTTTTATTTTTAGTTGATTTTTCTCTTACATTCTCCAAATTTCTTCTTTGCTGGCAATGCAGTACAAATACTAGCCAATAACTAAATTTTACCAACTTTGATTAACTTTTTTATTTTTTTCAAATTCTCAGATTTTACTCTGGCAGAGCTCTTCACCTGCTGCTCAGTGTACCATTTTGAAGATGAACTATAATCTTTCCTCGACTGAAAAGTTCAGCATACTGTTACTGAGCTTATTATGACTGGAAGACAATTTCAGCCTAGCCATTCCGGGCAACTGCACTCTCCAGCTTGCAACTCTAACTACAGCATCCACAAATTTTTACATTCTGCCAGAGACTAAGTCACGTTTCACAAAATGTAAAGTAAAGACTTGCTAATTTGTGTTTGGTAGCTGAGTGCTTTGAAGGCTAAGGTGGCAAAGGCATAAGCTTTTTCGCCATATTTGTCCATACACCTACTGTCTCTTTCAGAGGACAGTACACTGGATGGAGGAAAAAGTTTGGTGGGTTTATCAGTGAACAAAGAGAAGACTACAGGGTCTGGTACCAGATTTGTGTGTTAAGACTTTCATGCCCTCTGCTACTCTGTAGAACCTGCCAGGTTTCTAAGGTTCAGGGGGCTGTGAATCTGGATTAGAGGAAGTGGAAGCAAAGGCTCCAAAAAGGCTTTGAGGCTAGAGACACATGATTTAGGGGTCCCAAATTCCAAAACTCATAGTACGTTTTATGTACATGTGAAACCTGTTTAGTATCCCCCACACAATTCTGCATCATTCTGGAAATAATTTCCCCAAAGCAAATTTCTTCTGCAGGGGAATCAGACAATGTATCCTCATCATCTGAGGCTAACTGACCAGAACAGTGCATTTCTGAGGATCAGACCAGTGAGTCATCATCTGAATCAGATTACCCCTCTTGTGATTAAGATTTATGCTGCCTATTCAAAGAGCCTGTGAGCAAAGGAAAGGTGGTGGCGTTAAAAGACAGAATGGTTTTATACAAGTCTTGACAAAGTCAAGTCACTTTTTCTCCTAGTTATGTCCTTTGAAGAGAGAAGTGAACTGTTTAGCTTTTTGTTTCTTCTACACCAGAACATCTGCTTGAACAAAGAGTGGTAGCATAGAACTTTGATAAACTTCAGTAAGAGAACCGGGTACCTCTTTCTCACACAAGTATCTGAGGTATGCCTTCGGGTCCCTCAGAAAAAAAATAGCCCCAGATCCCCCCTTCTCTCCCATGGTGGCTGGAGATTCAGTCTCATCAGATGTGTGTGCAACAGACACCATACTGGCCTTTAGGTAGGGGGTCGTGGTAGCACATGACACGGTAAAAAGACCAGAGCACGGACATACTATGCATTCTTTCTACATCTTAATATGTACATCCAAGGTGTCTAGATAGCATAAGTATAGCACAGTTGTGCAAGAACTTACCATAATAGCAGATGTCCTACTAACTATTGCTGTATTCCTGACATATGGGGTTGCTACCACTGTCTGGCTGGAGTACCAAAGCTTCATCTTCCTGAGGCTGTATGTCTGACGCATGACCTCAGCTTTTATGCACTGGGGTACAAAGATGGATGAGAAAGTGTGGGTACTCAGGCTATTTCCAAGACAGCAGCCTAAAGACAAAGGAGAGGGATACTGGTCTGCTAGGATGGGTGCAGCTAGAAGGGAAAGAAAACTCCCCTGTTCTCATGATGCAGATCAAAGTTACAGCAAAGGTGGAAAAGAATAGGAAAGTTGAAGTGAGATGGGATGGAGGGTGAGATGGAATAGGAAAGTTGAAGTGAGAGGGGATGGAGGGTGAGATGGAATACTATAACAGTGACAGCAAGACATCTACTGTTATGTTAATGTCTTACACAACTGTATTACATCCTGAATGAAACCACTACTGCAGTATCCTTGACATATGGATGATTCCCAGGGCCAAAGGAGGAGGGAAGGGTGGTTGGCTACTGAACAAAAGAGTTGTCCAGCAGTCCAGACAGGAATGACATAGCAAAGACTGCTCTGAACCTGGAGAAAGCATCAATGTTGTACTGTTTAGTAAAGGTGTGTACAAATGACCAAGTGGCAGCCTCAAAGATAGACCTGGAGTCTACAATTTTGTAAAAAGCCACTGCCTTAGTTGAATGTGCTTTAGAGCAAGAAAGTAAGGTTTTACCATAGTGTGAGTAGAAGAAATAGCCTTAGAAATCCTAGCTGCAACAGTTTGTTTGTAGACCAGCTTGCCTAGCTTAGGGCTCATAAATGACAAAAACAGCCGGTTAGTCTTTCTGAAGGATTTAGTTTTGTTCAGATAAAATCTGAGTTGCTCGTGATTGTCCACTGAATGCAAGATCCCTCCCCCACCCAGTACTGTGGATTTGGGAAGAAAGTGGGTAGATGAATAGCCTGACTGAGGGACATCTTGTTCATTACCTTAGTTATGAAGGGTGGCTTAGTCCCAAGAGTCACCCTGTTCTTGTGAAAAATAAGAAAAAGGGGGGAATGGCCATGAGAGCTTGTAACTCAAACTCTCCTAGCAGAGGTGAGAGTCAAGAGGTGATAGTTTCCCCATGTACAGAATTTTACATAAGTGAAAGATGCTGGTTCAAAAGGAGGCACTTGTTTTTCTAATGCAAAATTAAGATCCCAAGTGGGGAAAGATGGGTTTCCTTGGTGGATTAAGACACAGGACTCCCCCGAGGAAAAGCCTGACCTCTGCCCTAGCCAAAAACGGAGGGCTAAGAGACGGGCAGGCACTGATAGCTGACAAGTGACCTTTTATATAAGAGTAGGCCAAACCCAATCAAAATAGTTGACAGAGATATTGTCATATCATAGGAATTTGTGTTATGAGTGGGCCCTGACTATGTTTGTGGCACCAGTAGAAAAACATTTTCCATTTAGCTGTGTAAGGGTTTCTAGTAGTAGGTCTCCTGTCTTCTTACAGGACTTGAATAAACAGTTCAGATAGTGCTGTCTCAGAAATTAAAATATTATCACCTATAGGGTCAAGTTGAGAGATGGCAGATTTGGGTGGAGCAGCAATCCTTTTTTCTGAGTTATCAGGTCCAGTTGAATAGGTATTCTTTTGTAATTTCCCTTTGTCAAGTAAATAGAGGGGAAAAGTACAGTTTTGTACCTACCTAAATGTAGATGTTCGAGTGTTCACACTGCTGCAGTCATTACACTTGGGTTATCCTGCAGTCAGGCGGTCCAGCAGTCGGCCAGAGTTCCAAAGTCTTGGTCCGGCGTCGGTTGTTGTCGCCTCCTCCCTGACGTCAGTGTGCCAGGGGTATACAAGATGCATCCGACGCCATTTTCTTCAGTTTTTCTTGCCCCAGATGTCAGGTGCCCCCCCAGTAGGTAGGCAATACATATTGCTAATAAAACATCCATTAAAAAATAAAAACAATACCTTCAGTTACAAGCAAATACACCACAAAGGTTGTATAGGATAGAACGGTATAGATAAGTCCAGCTAGGACAGAGGGGATGGAGGGAGGGTAACCTGGACTGCAGCAGTGTGAACACTCCAACATCTACATTTATGGTAGATACAAAACTGTACTATATTCATCGTGTTACACTGCTGCAGTCATTACACTTGGGTAGAATCCCAAAGCTAAGGTTGGGTGGTTGGTCTATAAAGAGTTAGGATTGGCTGTGAGGCCCTGCAGAAAGTACAGTTTTGTACCTACCATAAATGTAGATGTTCGAGTGCTAATACAGCTGCAGTAATCACAGATGGGTTTTCTGCGACAAGACACAGCCGATGCCATTTTCTTCAGTCTTTCCTGCCCCAGATGTCAGGTGCTCCCAGAAGGAAGGCAATACATAAATTATATTTATATACAGGAAATGCAATATAATCAAAAATCAGTAGTTGCAAGCAAATATACCATAGAAGCATAACCCAATCAGGTTGTATGAAGAGGGGTTAGGCCCTAGGCCTTTACCAAGAGGGGAAGGAGGGAGGGAAAACTGTACTGCAGCTGTATTAGCACTCTAACATCTACATTTATGGTAGGTACAAAACTGTACTATGTTCATCGTGCATACAGCTGCAGTAATCACAGATGGGTAGAATCCCAAAGCTACGCACAGGGTGGTAGGCACTAGGTGGAACTGGGATGAGCCAGAATGCCCTGCAACACAGCAGTGGCAAAGCCTGCTCTAGTTTTGGAATATAAAGGCAGGTGGTAGTGTTTTGTGAAGGTATGCACAGAACTCCAAGTGGCTGCCTCAAAATATCTTTGGTAGGAACTCCTCTGAGGAAGGCTGTAGAGGTAGCTGTGGCCCTGGTGGAGTGGGATCTGATGCCTGTAGGGACAGATTTTCCATGATAGGAGTATCAAAACCGTATGCAGTGGCCTATCCATTTTGAAATTGTCTGTTTGGTAACTGGCTTCCCTTGAGCTCCTACAGCATAGGACACAAAAAGTTGTTCTGATTTCCTGAAAGGCTTTGTTCTGTCCAAATAATAACGTAGCTGTCTATGGATGTCTAAGGAGTGTAGCAGCCTTTCCCCTTTGTTTTGAGGATTGGGGTAAAAGGTAGGCAAGTGTATGGCTTGATTTAAAGCTACCCTGGATACCACTTTAGGCATAAATGACGGGTTGATTCGAAGGGAAACCCTGTCCTGATGGAAGATGAGAAAGGGCTGCACAGCGATGAGGGCTTGTAGTTCAAACCCTGAGCTGAGGTAATGGCCAGAAGGAAAGCTGTTTTCCAGGACAAATATTGCAAATCTGTTGAGGCAGCTGGTTCAAAGGGAGGCAATGTTAATTTTTCTAGAATGTAATTAAGATCCCAGGCTGGTATTGGTTGTTTCCTTGGTGCTCTTATATTCTTAGCCCCTCTGAGGAACTGTCTTAAGAGTGGGTGAGAGAATAAGGGTGGATCCGTGTTGAATTCTGCAGAAATGGCTGAGGCATGGATTTTTATGGAGGAAAATGAAAGTCCTCTGTTCAGCAGCTCAGCTAGATACTGTAATACCTGAGGCAAATTCAGTTTTCTAGGGTCCTGGCCTTTTTTCTCATTCCAAGAGCAAAACCGTTTCCATTTTGCGGAGTAAGCCTTTCTAGTGGATGGCCTTCTGGCCTCCAAAATGACATCCTGCACCTCTTTGGGGAGTAGGGTCTGTTGTGGTGTTAAGGAATTTTCCATGCAGCGAGATTGAGTGTTTTCAGCTGACTGTGAAGAGTTTTGTAGCTGTGCTGAGTCAGCAGGAGAGGCATTAGAGGTAGGGACCAGGGAGGAGTATGTGTTAGGCTCCTCAGGAGTGGGTACCAGTGTTGTCTTGGCCAGTCTGGAGCAATCAGTATCATCCTCGGTCTGTCTGCTCTTGCTTTCAAGAGCACCTTGGGCAGAAGAGGCAGAGGTGGGAAAGCGTAAACTGTCCATGTTGTCCAACTGAATGAAAGGGCGTCCACTCTCCAGGCCTTTGGATGAAAGGTCCTTGAACAAAACTTTTCCAATTGATGATTCCTGTGGGAGGCGAAGAGATCTATGTCTGGCCTCCCCCAAGCTTGGATTATCTTTGTAAACACTTGAGGATGCAACTTCCATTCGCGTGGATCTGTCATATTTCTGCTTAGATTGTCTGCCAGCATGTTTTCCAAACCTGGCAAGTACTGTGCTTGAAGTTCGATTTGCCATTCCAGAGCCAAGTTCCAAAGTGTCATGGCTAGTCTGCACAGGGAGTATGAATGTGTTCCTCCTTGTTTGTTTATGTACCACATTACTGTGGTGTTGTCTGTTCTTATCAATAATTGTCCTGGATGCAGGAGGTCCTTGAAAGCTGTAATTGCATTTATCACTGCTAGCATTTCTTTTTGATTGATGTGAAGGTGCTTTTCCTTTTGGGACCATTTGCCCTGAATGCACCTGTCTGTCATGTGCCTCCCCCAGGCGTAATCTGAGGCGTCTGTTGTGATGACTTGATTTGCTTGAGGCTTGCAGAATGGGAGACCTGTGTTTGTTTGACATGCTTGGGCCCACCATAGAAATTCCTTTTGCAAACATGGAATTATTGGTATTATTGTTTCCAAACTGTGGCTGTGTTGAGACCGTAGGTTTTTTAGGTACCACTGAAGTTTCCTCATATGCAACTTTGCACATGGGATTAAAAGAATGCAAGATGCCATGAAGCCCAGAGCCTGCAGGATTTTCCTTGCAGTAAGCCTGGTACAATTTGCTAGTATTTTGAAGTATTGAGTTAGTTGCCCCTGTTTTTCTGGCGTAAGATAGGCCATCTGGGTGTTTGTGTCCAAGCTGGCACCCAGGAAAGTTATTTTCTGAGATGGTGTTAGCCTGGATTTCTCTTTGTTGATTGTGTATCCCAGAGAATGCAGTAACCGTGTTACATAAGCCAGATGTTCCAGAAGTATGTGCTTGCTGTCCGCTTGGATCAGGCAGTCGTCCAAATAAGGGTAAATTTGTATCCCTTGAAGTCTGCAGTAGGCAATTACTGATGCCAGGCATTTTGTGAATACTCTGGGCGCAGTAGATAAGCCAAAGGGCAATGCAGAGAATTGATAGTGTATTGAACTTGCAAGAAATCTGAGGCATCTTCTGCAGCTTTGTCTGATTGGGACATGCAGGTATGCCTCCTTGAGGTCCAATGTTACCAGCCAAAACTCCTTGCCCAGCATGGGAAGAAGCTGCTGTAATGTGAGCATCTTGAATTTTGGTGCAGTAAGAATGTGTTTAGGATGGATAAGTCCAAAATGGGTCTCCAGTCGGTTCCTTTCCTTGGTACCAGAAATAGCCTGGAATAAAAAACTTGACCTTGCTCGTGAGTAGGTACCTCTTGAATAGCTTTCATGTCTATGAGCTTTGAAATTTGTAGTTGTGCCTCTGCCCTTTGATTGTGTGGCAGGTTTGGCATGCCTCTCATTTTTGGAAGAGTGTGAAAATGAAATCTGTAGCCTCTGTTTATAACGTCCGGATCCATTTGTCTGTTGTGACAATATGCCAATTTCTTGTAAATAATGCCAGCTTTCCACCCAAGGGTGCTGCCAGCTGAGACTTGCTTGGCATGGAAAGGAGGAAGTCATTGGGTTTGTTTCCTGTATTGTTGTGCACTGTCTTCGCCACCTCTTGGTGCTGAAGTTTGCCACTGCCTGCCTCTATATGATCCTTGTGATTGTCCTCTGCCCCTTGTGCGCCTGTATCTACCTCTTTGGGGCTTGTCCGTGGCTGGAAAGGACCAGTTCTTAGAAGGCCAATTTCTGCTAAAATGTGGTGGTTGAACCTGTAGAAAAGCTTTGACAGTTTGCATAGATTTGGCTTTTTCTTCCATTTTCCGTAGTATCTCCTCAGCATTAGTACCAAATAGCACATCCTTTTGTAAAAGAGCATCTAGTAGTTTAGCTTTCACATGATCAGGCAAGACTTGTTCCCTAAGCCAGGCACGTCTACGAATGACTGATCCTGTAACAGCAGCTCTACTTGAGGCCTCTAGGGCATCATAGCCACATTGTAAGGTGTGTTTACCCACTTGTTCTGCACTATGCATCATATCCTGCAACTCCTTCAAATCTGGTTGTTCAGGTTGAGACATTTTATTTCTTAATTGTGATAACGGAAACTGCTGATATTTAAGCATATGAAACTGACAATTTAAGGCCCTCATGGCTAGGGTGGCCGAGGTATATACCTTTTATCCCCACCTTTCTAAGGATCTTGACTCTCTTTCGGAAGGTAGTGGATTCTTAGCAGTAGAGGCCTTCATTCCCTTGGGGCCTTGAGAAATGGTTTCAGGGTCAGCATTATGACTTTTGTAAAGAAATTGGTGAGAGTTAGGAACTCTGTAGTACTTATCAGGCTTGACTGGGGCAGGAGGCAGGGAATCCGGATTAAGGCAAGCCTCCGAATAAACATCATCAAGTATGTCCAAGACAGGAGGTATCGCCAGAGGTCTGTGTTGAGGTAACAAAAGAAATTCCCTAAGCCTTTTCTTGGAATCAGAAAAGTCTTGGCCTTCCCAATGGAAGTGTTCCCTCAAGGTGTGCAAGGTTTCCCCAAAAGAAAAATCCTCAGGAGAATATACAGAAGGAATGGACTGCTCTGCATCAGAATCTTCAAAAGGGGAGTAAGAGTGTTCCTCTACATCAGAATGTTCTGAAAAAATGGAGCCCTGATCAGAAGAGGGAGAATCTTCCTCCACTCTGGGTCTCTTGTCTGGAGGGGGTTGGGAACCCCTGATAAGAGTAATTAAATCCTCAGCCATTTTAAGCATCTGCTTTTTAGGCATGGGGCCTGGAGATGGGCCCTGTGCAACAGGCCTCTTGGGATGCCTGGCTGATTTGGACTTAGTAAAGGCCTTAATGGAAAAGGAAGATGGGGGTCTAAAGACACCATGGGTGGAAGTTGACCTGTCCAAATTAGGAGGCTCAACGCTCACAGTGGCTTCGGTGGTTGTAGTCTGGGTCTGGGCCGAGGTACCTGCGGTCTCGGTTACAAAAGACACCGCCAAAGAAGTGTCGTCTGTAGTCAGGGACTGCATAGGCGTCTCGCTGAGAACCGGACCACGTGTAGCCGGTTTTGGCGTGGTGTCGGTGGGGACCATGGACCTCGCATGTCGGTCCTTGTCCTTGCGTTTTTTGGACAAAACGGTAGTCGGAGTCTCCAACGACATTTTATAATCAAAGGCTTTACCAAAAAAGTGTTGGGCGAACTCCGCCTGACGCTTAATAGTGCGTTTATTGAAAGTAGCGCAAAAGCGACAGCCCGAGACGTCGTGGTCTGGGCTTAAACAAGGTATGCAGAGGGAATGGAAATCCTTATGCGGTATTTGCTTCCCACAAGAAATACAATTGTTAACTTTTTCTGACTTCGGTCTGAGGCAAGAAAAGTTTCCCCAACGGGGTACTTAGCTTTAATGAAGACTTCGGTTTCCAATTTTTCATAAATTCAGGAGCTGGCCGACCGGCACTTGCGAACTACTTCTGCTTCGGGCACCGCGCGGCAAAAAAGACTGAAGAAAATGGCGTCGGCTGTGTCTTATATACCCCTGCCTCACTGACGTCAGGAAAGAAAGCGACAGCAACCGACGCCGGACCTAGACTTTGGAATTCGGCCAACCGAGGACCCGCCTGACGGCAGAAAACCCATCTGTGATTACTGCAGCTGTATGCACGATGAACATCTGCAGTGGCAAATCCTGATCTGGATTTAGAGTAGAGAGGCAAGTGGTAATGCTTGGTAAAGGTGTGCACTGAACTCCAAGTTGCAGCCTCCAAAATTTCCTTGGTTGGTACTCCTCTAAGAAAGGCTGTTGAAGTGGCTGTTGCTCTGGTACAATGTGGCCTAATGTTATTAGGGACTGATTTTCTATGCTGTGTGTAGCAGAGACGAATACAGTGTCCTATCCATTTGGAAATAGTCTGCTTTGAGATAGCCTTGCCCTGTGATCCTGCAGCATATGCTACAAACAGTTGCTCAGTTTTCCTGAAAGCTTTTGTTTTGTCCAAGTAGAAGCGTAGCTGCCAGTGTATGTCCAAAGAGTGCAGAAGTTTCTCCCCTTTATTCTGGGGGTTTGGATAGAAAGGTGGCAAATGGATGGTTTGGTTAAGAGCCACACTAGATACCACCTTTGGCATGAAGGTAGGGTTTGTCCTTAAAGAAACCCTGTCCTGATGAAATATTATAAAAGGTTCCACTGCCATTAATGCCTGCAGCTCTGAGACTCTTCGTGCTGAAGTTACTGCCAGGAGCAGAGCTGTTTTCCATGATAACAATTTTAGATCGGCTGTACTGGCTGGCTCAAAAGGTGGCAAGGTCACTTTTTCCAAAACAAAATTGAGGTCCCACGGTGGTGTTGGTGCTCTCCGGGGCGGTCTTATGTTTTTAGCCCCTCTGAGGTACTGCTTTAGCACGGGACGAGAGAATAAAGGAAGATCCGTGTTGTAATGAGCTGAAATGGCAGAGGCGTAGATCTTAATTGATGAGAAGGATAGGCCTTTGTCCAGCATCTCAGTTAAGTATTGTAAAATCTGAGGAATGTTTGGGACAAGACGGTCAAGGCTTTGAGCCTGGTTCTAGGCACAGAATCTCTTCCATTTTTCTGAGTAAGATTTCCTGGTGCTAGGCCTTCTGGCCTCCAAAATGACATCCATAACAGCTTTAGAGAGAGGTGCTGCCTGTTTGACTAATGAATCTGCCATGCAGCCAGGTTTAGAGTTTTGAGCTGACCGTGCAGGATCTGATTGTTTTGTTGAGTCAGAAGGTGTGGAATTTGAGGCAAAATCCATGGTGGGCCTTGAGCTAAGTCCTTTAAGATTGGGTACCAGTGCTGGTGTGGCCAGTCTGGAGCAATCAGGATCATCTGTGTTTTTTCTTGTCTGGCTTTTAGGAGTACCTTTGAAAGGAGAGGCAGAGGTAGGAAGGCATAAACTTTTAGGCTTTTACAGCTGAACGAAAGAGCATCCACTTTCCATGCTTGTGTGTGGTAAGTCCTTGTGCAGAATTTTTGTAGTTGGCAATTCAGTGGGGAGGCAAAAAGATCTATGTCTGGGCACCCCCATTTTTGCGTTACCATGCTGAAGATTTGTGGATTCAATTTCCATTCGTGAAGATCCATGATATTTCTGCTGAGATCATCTGCCAGAGTATTTTTCTTTTCTGGCAGGAATTGCGCTTGCAGATGAACTTGTTAAGTTAGAGCTGTGTTCCACAAGGTCATGGCTTGCCTGCATAGGGTATAAGAATGAGTGCCCCCTTGCTTGTTTATGTACCACATTACTGTGGTGGTGTCTGTCTTTAATAATAATTGTCCTGGATGCAGAAGGTCCTTGAAAGCTGTTAGAGCATTGTGAACAGCCAACATCTCTTTTTGATTGATGTGAAGATGCATTTGGTCTGTGGTCCACTTGACCTGAATACATTTTCCTGCCATGTGTGCTCCCCAGGCGTAATCCGAAGCATCTGTTGTTAGAGTTTGCCTGGCTGTGGGTAGAGTGAAAGGCTGATCGTTGTTGAGGTGACATGCCTGTGCCCACCATCGAAACTCCTGTTGTAGGCAGGTAATAATTGGTATTACTGTTTCTAAACTGTGAGAGTGTTGAGTCCAAACACTTTTTAGGTACCACTGTAATTTCCTCATATGCAGTCTGGCATATGGAATTAGTAGTATGCAGGATGCCATGAATCCCAGGGCCTGCAGAATTTTTCTTGCAGGGAGATGGGACTTTTTTGCCAGTAATTGAAAATATTGAGTCAATTGTCTTTGTCTAGCGTGAGATAAGCCATCTGGGCCATTGTATCCAAGCTGGCACCCAGGAATATTATCTGTTGTGAGGGCATTAGTTTTGACTTCTTTTTGTTTATTGTGTACCCCAGAGAAATTAGCAGCCTTTTTACAAACGCCAGATGCTTTAGAAGAATGCCCTTTTTCTCTGCTTGAATGAGACAGTCGTCCAGGTATGGATATATTTGAATTCCTTTTTGTCTGCAAAATGCAATTACTGATGCCAGGCACTTTGTAAAGACCCTGGGAGCAGTAGATAAGCCAAAGGGCAGTGCAGAGAATTGGTAGTGCATTGTACCCACTTTGAATCTGAGGTATCTTCTGCAATCTTGTCTGATAGGAACATGCAGGTATGCCTCTTTGAGGTCCAGAGTAACAAGCCAAGCCTTCTTGCCCAGCATGGGAAGAAGCTGCTGTAGTGTCAGCATTTTGAATTTCGGAACATCCA
The DNA here is from genome assembly GCF_019279795.1 of Protopterus annectens. Classification (NCBI taxonomy): domain Eukaryota; kingdom Metazoa; phylum Chordata; order Ceratodontiformes; family Protopteridae; genus Protopterus; species Protopterus annectens. Next base: position 1,557,132,458 of record NC_056726.1, read on the forward strand.
GGTAAGTATTTAGAGTTGAAATGTCTAGTATGGGTCTCCATGCTTTGTCCCTTCTGGAGACCAGGAAGAGTCTTGAGTAAAATCCTTGTCCTTGTTCCTGCTGTCGTACTTTTTGAATAGCTCTCATGTCCATGAGGGCTGAAATTTGTTTTCGAGTCTCTGCCCATTGATTTTGTGGCAGGTTTGTGGCATTCCCTTTAGCCTTGGTTAAGTGTGAAAGTGGAACCTGTATCCTTGAGACACAATATTCAGAACCCATTTGTCTTGGGTGATTGATTGCCAATTTTGAGAAAAAAGTGCTAGTTTCCCTTCTAAGGGGGCTGCCAAAAGGGAAGTGCTTGGCATACGAAGGGGGAAGTCATTGGGACTGTTTCCTGTAAGGCTGAGACTTGTCCTCACCTCCTTTTGGGGTTGAGGTACCCCACTGTCGTCGTCTGTAAGAGCCTTGGGGTTGAGATCTGCCTCTTGGGCGTCTGTATCTGCCTCTCTGTGGCCTGTCTGACACTGGAAAGGACCAATTCTTTGTAGGCCAGTTTCTGCTAAATCGAGGTGGCTGTACCTGTAAGAAATCTTTGACTGTTTGCATAGATTTAGCTTTATCCTCCATTTTCTTTAACACCTCTTCTGCCTTAACACCAAACAAGGTATCATGCTGTAAAGGAGCATCCAATAATTTTGCCTTAACATGGTCAGGTAAACTCTGTTCTTTTAACCAAGCATGTCTTCGAATCACAGAACCTGTAACTGCGGCTCTAACAAGAGGCCTCTAAAGAATCAAAACCACATTGCAGAGTACGTTCTCCCACCTGTTCAACTGCATGCAATAAATCCTGCATTTCTTTATAGTCAGGAGCTTCTGAGCTTGAAAGCATTTTCTGTTTTAACTGAGCCATTAAATATTGTTGGTACTTAAGCATGTGAAACTGGCAATTTAAAGCCCTTACTGCTAAAGTTGCAGAAGTGTAAACTTTCTTCCCCCATCTATCCAATGCTCTAGAATCTCTGTCAGAGGGGACAGGATTTTTTGCAATGGAAGCCTTAACCCCTTTGAGACCCTGGGAAATGGTTTCTGGGTCAGCAGAAGGGTTTTTATAAAGAAACTTGTGAGAGTCAGGGACTCTATAATACCTATCTGGCTTGGCTGGAGCAGGGGGCAAGGAATCAGGAGATAAACTGGATTCAGAGAACACATCATCCACAATATCTAACACAGGAGGAATAGCAAGGGGCCTGTGCTGAGGCAATAAAAGAAGTCCATGAGCCTTTTCTTGGATTCGGAATAATCATGACTTTCCCAATGGAAATGCTCCCTCATGGTATGTAAAGTTTCCCCAAAAGAGTAATCCTCAGGAGGAGAGGCTGAAGGGATAGATTCTTCAGCATCAGAGTCCTCATGGGGGGGGGGTAGAGGGTATCCCTGGTCTGGAGAGGAATCAGAGGACATGGAAACCTGATCAGAGGAATCATAGTCTGTATCCTGCCTAGGCCTTTTCTCAGGAGGGGGAAGGGAACCCCTGATTAGAGTAATGAGGTCTTCAGCCATTTTGATCATCTGTTTCTTAGGCATGGAGGACTGTCCAGGAGAATGCTGTACTTGCTTCTTTGTCTTTAATGGTGTTTTTGTCTTGGCTGTTGCTTTAATGGTAAGTTGTGAAGGTCTGAAAACACCCTCAGAAGCCGATGCCTGCTCAGCGGTTCCGGACCCATCTGAGGGATTAGTTTCCGTAGGCCCAATACCTTGAGTTTCCAGAGGCCTAGTTGTGTCCATGTGGGAGTCAGAGGCGGCCTGTGGCTCTGAGGTAGCGGGTGTCAGGGGCTGCGAAAGTGCCTCACTGAGAACCGGTAAACCGGCGACTGGCCTAGATGAGGCTTTGTCGGTTTTGGACCTCGGATGCTTGTCTTTATCCTTGTCTTTGCGTTTTTTATGAATTGTGGTCGTCGGTTGATCCGACGGCATTGTATAACTGAACCTTCGGCCAAAGTAGTGCAAAGCAAAATCAAACCGTCGTTTTATAGTGCATTTGTTAAATCTAGCACAAAACTGACAACTAGTGACGTCGTGATCAGGGCCTAGGCATGGAATACAGTAAGAGTGGAAGTCCTTATGAGGTATTTGCTTCCCACAAGAAATACAACTATTAACTTTTTCTGACATCGGTCTGAGGCAAGAAAAAAAAGTTTCCCAAACGGGGTACTTAGCTTTATTGAAGACTTCGGATCTGAAATTCGACTTCGAAAATCTCAGGAGTCGGCCGACCGGCACTTGCGAACTGCTTTTGCTTCGGGCACCACACAGCAAGAAAGACTGAAGAAAATTGCGTCGGATGCATCTTATATACCCCTGGCGCACTGACGCCAGGGAAGAGGCGACAGCAACCGACGCCGGACCAAGACTTTGGAACTCTGGCCGACTGCAGTACAGCCTGACGGCAGGATAACCCAAGTGTAATGACTGCAGCAGTGTAACACGATGAACATCCAATACCGCCTTGGCCAAAAATAGTGGCAGTAAAAGTTGTTTGGGTGCTTCCTTTTGCACCTTGAGAAGAATTTTTAAAAGAGGAGGCAGAGGAAGCAAGGCATAGAGGAACTTCCTTGTCCACTGGAAGGGAAGGCCATCCATCTTCCAAGCTATGGGACAAGGGTCCCTGGTGTAGAACTGGTGGTGCTGATGGTTGGTTAATGACACAGAGAGGTCTGAGAGGTGTCCCACTTGAAGGGTGAAAAACCTCTCTATTCAGTGTCCATTCATGGGTGGTCCTCCAATGAGCAGCTTAGGGAGTCTGCTAGCACACTGTCCTGAGTAGGGGATATATGTGGCTGTGAACATGATGCCCATATGGGTTGCCAGGTTCCATGCCTCCTGTGCTAACCTGGACAATTAGAAAGACTTTGTGCCTCTCTGTTTATTTATGTAACACAACTGTGGTGTTGTCTGTGTACATTAGGAGTGTCCTGGGTTTCCAGAGATAGGTGAAAATCTGAAGAGCTTGCAAAAGAGCCTTCATTTCCTTCAGACTGACATACACCTATAGGAATGGAGGTTGTCAATTCCCCCACACTCAGTGTGATTCTATCTGTGCCCCCCCCATGCCTCATCTGAGGTGTCAGTGTGAATCTGTTAAAGAGGAGGATGTGGTGTGAATGACATTCCTGAATTGAGGATGGCTTGTCCCTTCCACTGAAGCAGCTCCTTTCTCAGATAAGGAAGGATGGGAATCATGGTGTCCAAGGCGTGACAGTGTTGGGACCACACAGATTTCAGGAGGTACCACTAGATTTTTTTCACTTGAAGTCTGGCCGGGGGAGCACAGGGATGGTGGCTGCCATGAATTCCAAAGTCCTTGTGTCTCCCTGGCTGGACAATGGGTTGTGAAAGAGAGATTATGGAAAAAAAAATTGGACAGACTGTTTAAACTTTCTACTGGGGGAGGAAGGCATGTATTTTATGTACATACAAGTCTGCAGCACAGGAAAACCAGATCCTGTGTAGGAACCATGTGGGATTTTTTTTGTTGTTGTTGTGGCTTATAGTAAAACCCAAACCTGTTAGAAGTTGGAGGTTAACTGTATTGCCAAAGAAGAATTTCTGGAGAGAGAGCCCTGATCAGTAGGTCATCCAAATATGGGAAAATCTTTATTCCCTGAGTGCAAAAGAAAGCTACTACTGGAGTTAGACACTTTGTGAACACTCTAAGCACTGTGGAAACCAAAAGACAAAGCGTAAAGTGAAAATGTGAGAAGTCAGAGGAAAACCCTTTATTTTTATTTATTTTACATTGTTTACCTGGATAGTCCGACTGGACATATGTCCATTTACAGCGGAGAGCCGGGGAGAAAAGCTCCACAGTAATTAACATAAGCATAACTATTTAAATACATAAGAATATAGTCATATATACATTTTGAGACATAAATACAGTAAATCAATTTTGATAAAATTATGCGGTTATATAACACTTGAAACATCATCTGAGAAAGATTCTTGAGACTGTAGCATATATACAAGTATAATGGGAGAGGAAACAGTCAATGGTGGTAGCCGAAGTGAAAGTTAAGTAATACATGGACATAGCCAGGTATTCATTAAGTGAGATTTGAGAGAGTTTTTAAACAGCGTAGTAGTAGAGGCAAAAGTCAAAGCAGGAGGGAGGTTAGTCCAGGATCTAGCTTATGTTATAAGAGAATAGTGCTTTCCCAGCAGTGTTGTTAGCTGTGGATATACACAGGAGCGATTTGTTAGTAGAGCGAAGGGGACGATTTGATCTGTATAGAGTGAGTAGATGGTTTAGTGCTGGTGTTCTATCTGGATATATCACAATATTGTGGGCAATGACTAGTTGGTGGTAACTGAGTAGCTGGGGAAGTTCTAGCCATTGTAGTTCCCTTAGTGCTTGACAGTGATGGGTTCTGAGGGTGGAGTTGTTAGTAAACTTTGCAATTTTATTATAACATGTCTCCAGTCTAGTGAGATCATGTTTTCGGATGTGGCTAAGAATTGGTGCTGCATACATTAGAGTGGACAATAGGTAAGTTTGGGCTAGGGTGATCCAGGCCTGAGTTGAGAGAAAGTTTTTGTCTCTACAGTGTGCCCATTTTTTATGGACCTTTTTGATGATTTGTGAAATATGGACATCAAAGTGCATGTTTTTGTCAGTTTCTACACCCAGGAGTTTGGTGTGGTCAGAGGGAGTGATGGTAGTACCATTTTTGGAAGAGACAGTAAATGCTGGAGGGATAGGTATGGATTAGTTGGGGGTGAAAAGAAACAATTTAGTCTTGTTGGGGTTTAGAAAAAGTTGGATCTGAGTAATCCAGTTTTCCACAGAGCTAAGGGATTCCTGAGTGAGTTGTTGTAGGGTGGTGAGTCGATAAGAGTCGAATCATTTGTGTACTGTATAAGGGTAACATGCTGGGTGGAGGTATGGAGATTGTTAGTGAATATGGAGAAAAGAAGTGGGCCTAATATTGAGCCTTGAGGTACACCTATGGTAGCTGTTGCCACTGGACAGATTGCTGCCTATTAGACAGTTAGCTTCTAAACCAAGCAATAGTTGGAGGGGCAAAGGATAGGGAGGCTAGGGAATCTAGTAGTAGGGAATATGAGACCATGTCAAATGCTTTTGAGAGGTCTTAAGAATATAACAGATACAAAGTTGTTGTTTCTGCGTTGGTTAACCAGGTTGGTAAGAGAGAGGAGGGCAGTTGTTGTGCTATGGTGTTGCTGGAAACCATGCTGAGTGGAGGCGATTAAGGTTGTGTGAGTTCAGGAACTGCATGACTTGAGTCTGAATACACTTCTTGAGTAGTTTAGATAAGGGAGATAGAATGGCTATGGGGCGATAATTAGAGAAATCACAGGAATTGCCACCTTTATGAAGCGGAATAATATATGATACTTTCCACAATTGTGGGATATTGGCTTCCTGTATAGAGCGGTTGATAATGATGGAGACAGGGTAAGATAAGAATTCAGCAGCTATTTTTAGGAAGTTGGCACGTAGATTGTCAGCAGCAAGGGTGGTAGGTTAGAGTTTTTGGAGAAGTTTTTTAATAGTAGAGGTCGGAACAGGTGAGAGGGTAAAGGAGGGGATGTTATGAGGGCATTTGTTTGGGATATTTAAATGGATATTTTTGGATAGCTGGGAGGACAGAGTTAGGATAGATTCTGTAAAATGGTGATTGAATTGGAAGGCTACGTCATTAGTATTGTTGGTGGAACTGGGAGCGGGAGTGGTTGTTTTTCCAGGTTCTAACAGAGAATTGATGGCATGCCACAACTTTTGGGGATCTTTAGAGTGTTTATTTTGGGCACTAAGGAAATAATTCTGTTTATCAAGTTTGGTTAGTTTCTTGGCCTAATTTCTAAGTTGTTGGTAGTTGTTCTTTGATATGCTAGTGTTTTCCCGCTTCCAGATTTTCCAAGCCTTTTCTCTAGACTTTAGTAGGGCTCTTGTGTTCCTACTTAGCCATAGGGCATAGTTTGTCTTGACTCTAATTTTTCCACTGGGTGCGACTGTATTAAGGACATTAATGAGAGTACTGTTGAAGTAGTCGACGACCTGCTCTAAGGTTTGGGTTGAAAGTGGTTCCCAGTTACTTTATTTTAGAATGTGGTTAAGGTCCTGTACATTTAGTTTGCGATCATCTCTGACTTGTCTATAAACTATGGGCTTGGATAAGTTACTGCGTTTACGTAGGAGGAATGTGGGGAGGTGGTCACTTAAGACTGTCTGGTAGGCATCCAGTCTGGTAGTTTTGTTTGGGGCAATTGACTAGTGTCCAGTCTAGTATAGACTGTTTAAGGGTTTTTTTGTTTACTCTACTGGGTTCTTGGATGAGTTGGGAGAAGCCGAAGAGATTGATATGGTTAGTGGGGTAGTTAGAGTTACAGGCTAACCAGTCAGTATTTAGGTCACCTAGTAGGATGGTTTCTTGTGGAAGATTATCTGTGGTCCATTGTAAGAGTTCTTCAATGGTGGGAGAGTTATTGCCTGGGGGAACAGCAGAGTAGATTCATTTTTTGGTGTTGTTTATATGCAGATCTGAGCCTAAGGTTTCGGCATTATGAAATTTAGGTAGGGGTGTTTGTAGAAGTTTTATGTTGAGTGTTTTTAAAGAGAATAGCAAACCCGCCTCCCATCCTGCCTACTCTATCCAGTCTCAAGATATTATAACCTGGTGGGAGGATTTCTTCATTGCGTGTGCTAGGTTTTAGCCAGGTCTCAGTAATGCTTAGTACTTCTGGGGAGTAGTGGGTTATAAATGGATGTAGGTCAGGAAGTTTGTTAAGATATACTCCTGGTGTTGATGTTAAGAATTAATAAGTCAGAGTTTTGACTGGTTGACAGAATAAACCACAAGAAGAAAGAATGGGTATGTGTAAGTAGGCATCCTTCAGATCTAGTAAGACTAAAAAACCTTGGGGGAAGGATGAAAGGCAGAAAGTACAAAGAGAGCATTTTGAAAGAAGGTACATTCAATAAATGTTTAGGAGAGACATATTTAGGAAGGGTTTCCAATGCCATTCTTTCCTTGAAAATAGAAAAACATTTGGAGTAAAATCATTTTCCTATGAAGTCCTTTGGGACTTCTTCAAATGCACCCTGATTCAAGAGGTTTGAAATAAGGACCAGAAGAGACATTTGGTTTTAAGGAGGTTGTGGCATGGCTTTCAGAGGTGGAAAACTTTCCAGAGACATGACATAACCATCTTTGATGGAGAGAACCCACTTGTCTGTGGTAATAGCTTCCCTCCTGGCCAGGGAGACAGTCAGTCTTTGGGAAAGAGGGGCAATGGAGTTGAGGGCAGGGGGAGGGGAGCGGAGCTGCAGAGGTAGCTACAGATTTGTGCTTCCAAAGGGAGCCCTCCACGCTGGAGATTCCCTATGTTTTTTTTCAGAGCAACTTTTCCTAGGGGTTTTCCTTTGTTTCTGAGCTGTCCTAGGATCACTTCTAATGAAGAAGGTAGATTTAGATAGGTAGTTCCTACGGTTGTGCACACTTACCATAAATGTAGATGTCAGAGTGTATTAACTGTTGCAGTCATCGCCTGTGGGGGTTATCCCTGCTGTTGTAGCCCTCAGCAGGCATGAATACCAGAGTTAATGTTTTTCTGTGTCAGCTGCTGTCGCCTGCTGACTGACATCAGGTCGTCAGTGCTATAAAGCAAGGCAGCACATGCCATTATACTAGTTTTTCTTGCCCTAACCAGTCAGAAGCCAGAGTAAATATGGTAAAGTGGTTCTGGTGGCTAAAAGCCACCATGAGAATTATCTCCCCCTAAAGAAAGAAGATATAAGGGGGAAGGAGGGAGGGAAACCAGGACTGCAACAGTGCAAATGTAACATCTACGTTTATGGTAAGTGTACACAACTTTACTATGTTCTTCGTGTTTCACTGTTGTAGTCATCACCTGTGGGAGGATTCCCAAAGCTGAGGAGAGGGGTGGTAGGATTAGTAAAAGTCCTAGGCATAAGTCAGCAAGTCCTGCAGAGGGAAACCCTGCCCTAGCCTTAGAAAACAGAGGTAGGTGGTAATGCTTGGTAAAGGTATGGACAGAAGTCCAGGTGGCAGCTTCCAGGATGTCCCTGGTGGGAACTCCTCTGAGCAATGCTGTGGAAGTGGAGGCTGCCCTAGCGGAGTGGGTTCGAATAGACTTGGGGGGGGGGGTGTTCCCATGTAACCTGTAGCAGAAATAGATACAGTGTGACATTCATTTGGGAATGGTTTGCTTGGAAATGGGCTTCCCCTCTGCTACTGGAGCAAGCTGACAAGTAGTTGGTCTATTTTCCTGAAGGCTTTAGTATGGTCCAGACAGTATCTGAGCTGTCTGTGCATGTCTAGTGAGTGCAAAATTCTATCCCACTTGTTTTGAGGGTTAGGAAAGAAAGTGGGTAGATGTATGGCCTGGTTGACAGTCGCAATAGACACCACCTTGGGCATACAGGAGGGATTAGTCCTCAGGGAGACCCTGTCTGCATGGAAAATGATGACAGGCTCAATGGCCATCAGTGCCTGAAGTTCTGAAACCCTTCAGGCTGAGGTGACAGCTAGGAGAAAGGCAGTCTTCCAGGAGAGGTATCTTAGTTCTGCTGAAGCAGCAGGTTCAAAGGGTGGTAAGGATAGTTTTTCAAAAACATAATTCAGGTCCCAGGCTGCAGTGAGCGGCCTTCTGGGAGGTCTGATATTTGAAGCCCCTCTGAGGAATTGTTTAATCAAAGGATGGGAGAACAGGGGCTGATCTGTATCAAAATGAGCTGAAATGGCTGAGGCATGGACTTTAATAGAAGAGAAGGAGAGGCCACTATTAAGTAGCTCCACTAGGTAGTCCAGGATAACAGCGATGGAAAGTTGTGAGGTATTGCCTCCTCTGGACTGGATGCAGGAGCAGAATCTTTTCCATTTTCCTACGTAAGATTTTCTGGTGCTGGGCCTTCTGACCTCTGTGATAATGTTTAGGACCTATTTGCTTAACAGGGGCCCCTTGTTTGGCTTTAAAGTATTAGCCATGCTGATAGTTTGAGAGTCTGCAAGTCTGGGTGCAGCACCCCCCCCCCAACCTGAGTCAAGAGGTCTGAGATCAGGGGAAGCTGCCTGGGAGGCTGTAATGTCAAGGTGCACAGTAAGGGGTACCAATGTTGTCTGGGCCAATCTGGAGCAATGAGAATGGCCTTTGGTCTCTCCTCCCTTATTTTGATCAGCACCTTGGGAATAACAGGCAGAGGAGGGAATGCGTACACAAAGAGAAAGTTCCAGGGGAAGGTCAAGGCATCCACCTTCTATGCTAGGTGGTGATACTCCCTGGTACAGAATTTTTTCAGCTGATGGTTGAGATGGGAAGCAAAGAGATCCACCCCCGGAGTCCCTCACTCGAGTGATTTGTAAAAAAGATTTTTCTGTGGAGCTGCCATTCATGTGGGTCCAGTAAGTTTCTGCTTAAGTGGTCTGCCAGGGTGGTGTTGATCCCTGGTAGGTATTGGGCTATTGGGTGTAATCCCATGGAAGAGGCTGTCAGACAAACTTTCATGGCTAGCCTACACAGAGGGGTAAGATGGGGTCCCTCCTTGTTTGTTGATGTACCACATTATTGAGGTGTCTGTTTTGATAAGGAAAACCCCTCTGGCTTGAGATGGGGTTTGAAGGAAGTCAGAGCCTTTTGTACCTCCATCATTCCTTCTGGCTGATATTTAAGGGAAGGTGCTGGGCATCCCAAAGACCTTGGGTGCATCTGCCTTCCAGGTGTGTGCCTCCAGCAATGTCTGAGGTGTCGGTGGTAATGGTCTGCCCGGGTTGGGCGGAGGGTGAAGGAAAGACCCTTGTTCTTGTCACAAGCCCCTGCTCACCACAGAAACTCTGCCCTGATACAGGGGCTCAGAGGGAGAAAGGTCTCTAGAGGTTGAGAGTGCTGACACCAACGGTTCTTTAGATACCACTGAAGTTTGCTCATGTGAAGCCTGGCCAGAGGAATTAGTAGGATGCAAGATGTCATGTACCCCCAAGGCTTGCAGGAACTTCCTTGCAGTGAGGTAACTTCTGGAAGCCAGATGGGTGAAGTAGAGAGGCAGGAAGCTTTGCTTTTCTGGGGACAGGAAGGCCATTTGGGATGTAGTGTCCAGCAGTGCTACAAAGCAAATGATCTTCCTGAAGGGTGTTTGCTTTGATTTCTTCTCATTGATGGTGTACCCTAAGGAGGTCACAAGGGTTTTGGCAAAGAAGTCGTCCTTGAGTAGCTTTTCTTTGCACTCTGCCTGAATGAGGCAGTCATCCAGATATGGGTAAAATAGAAGTTATGTCCTTACCATAACGTTCCATGTGGAGTGTTCATCTCGCCTTTGTTCTTACACCTGGGTTCTGAGCTGATCCTCGGCTCCGTGTCGGCCGCCTGGCAAAGCTCTGCATCGAGAAGAAGCTCGAGACCAACCTAACTCCCACAATCCCCCTCTGCCTTTACCTCAGATCTAGTTTGCAAGCAAACCAGCAGGGAACAGAAGAGAGCATAACACATTCATACCAAGCCAGAATAAACCTATTTACATAACACAAAGTACAGTTTTGTACATACCATAAATGTAGATGTCCGAACAGGATAGCATCTGCAGTCATAACAAATGGGTTGTCCTGTCGTCAGGCAGCCCTTCGGTCGGCCGGATTCCAAAGTCTGGGTCCGCTCGCTGATGTCGCACTTCACCCGACGTCATCTCTGCTGGTCTTCGGGTATAAAGGCATCAGCCGACGCCATTTTCCTCAGTGTTTCTTGCCCCAGATGCCAGTTTCCCTCTTGGTAAGCTAAAATTTTGGATAAATGCCAATGTTTCCAAAAAGGTAGAAGGCAAACACAAAAAATAATAATGTATGTACATATATACAAACAAATACACCATAAGAGACTCCCCCCCAGCTAGCTATTAGGAGGATAAATACCCTAGGAGTACCACAGAGGGGAAGGAGGGTGGGTAATCCTGACTGCAGATGCTATCCTGTTCGGACATCTACATTTATGGTAGGTACAAAACTGTACTATGTCCTTCAAGGATGCATCTGCAGTCATAACAAATGGCTAGAATACCATAGCCAAACTAGGGAGGAGGAAGAAGAATTATGGTGTAGTTAGGATCCCTTGCAGTACAGCAGTGGCAAACCCTGCTCGGGATCTAGAGTATAGAGGTAAATTATAATGCTTGGCAAATGTATGCACGGAGGTCCAAGTAGCCGCCTCAATAATGTCCTTGGTTGCCACTCCTCGTAAGAAAGCTGTGGTAGTGGCTGTAGCCCTTGTAGAATGAGGTCTTATGTTCTGTGGAATTGGTTTTCCGTGGTAGGAGTAACAGAATCTTATGCAATTTCCTATCCATTTGGAGATTGTCTGTTTGGAAATTGCTTTTCCTTCCCTTCCTGTTGCATAGGCTACTAAAAGCTGGTCAGTTTTTCTGTTACCTTTGGTTCTGTCCAGGTAGTAGCGTAACTGTCTATGTACATCCAAGGTATGCAGCAGTCTTTCCCCCCTGTTCTGTGGATTGGGAAAGAAGGTAGGTAGGTGGATTGCCTGGTTTAAAGCCACTCTGGATACCACCTTAGGCATAAATGTAGGATTAGTTCTCATGGACACCCTATCTTGATGGAAGATTAGGAAGGGTTGTACTGCCATTAAGGCCTGTAGTTCAAACCCTCCTTGCTGAAGTAATTGCCAATAGGAAAGCAGTTTTCCATGATAGGTGTTGAAGATCTGCTGTTGCTGCTGGTTCAAATGGAGGGAGTGTCAATTTTTCTAGCACAAAGTTCAAGTCCCATGCTGGTAATGGTGGTTTCCTAGGAGGTTTTACATTCTTGATCCCTCTGAGGAACTGCCTGAGTAGAGGATGCGAAAAGACAGGTGGATCGAAGCTGTATTCTGCTGAAATAGCTGATGCATGTATCTTGATGGAGGAATAGGACAGGCCTGTATGTAGAAGCTCTGCCAAGTACTCCAGGATGTTAGCAATATCTATGTTCGACACATCTTTTCCTCTTTCAGTACTCCAAATGACAAATCTTTTCCATTTCCCTGCATAGTTCCTTCTGGTTGAAGGTCTGCGGGCTTCAAGAATAATGTCTTTAACCCTTTGGGATAGGTCTGGGTGAGTTGCTGCTATGTGATGTTCCAGGCAGTCAGTTGCAAGGTTTTTAGGTTTGGGTGCATGATGTTGTAGTTGTTCTGAGTTGACATCAAAGGCATCAGGGGTATTGACCACATTCTCCCCTGAGACATGTTCCTCAGCAATGGATACCAGTGTTGTCTTGGCCAATTCGGAGCTATCAGGATTATCCTTGGTCGTTCCTCTTTGATTTTCAGTAGTACCTTGTGCATCAAAGGAAGAGGTGGATATGCATATGCTGTCAGGCCTTTCCAACTGAAGGATAGAGAGTCCACCTTCCATGCAAGTGGGTGGTATGTCCTTGTGCAGAATTTTTTGAGCTGGTGATTGAGTGGGGATGCGAATAGGTCTATTTGTGGCATTCCCCATTTCTTTGTGATGGCCTTGAAGATGTCTGGGTGTAGCATCCATTCGTGAGCATCCGAGGTGGTTCTGCTTAACATGTCTGCTAGGGTGTTTTCTTTACCCGGCACAAATATTGCCTGTAACTGGATGTTGTAGCTCAGAGCCATATTCCAAAGGTCCAGAGTCATTCTGCATAGGGGGTATGAATGACTACCTCCCTGTTTGTTGATGTACCACATGACTGTGGTGTTGTCTGTCCTTATCATTAAATGGCCTTCTTTGAGGAATGGTCTGAATTTCTGGATTGCTAGTTTTACTGCCAGCATTTCTTTTTGGTTTATGTGCAGGTGCAGCTGGTCTGGAGTCCACAATCCTTGTATGCATTTGTCCAACATGTGCCCCAGCCTAGGTCTGAGGCGTCCATTGTGATGGTTTGGCTTGCTTGAGAGTTGTGGAAGGGCAAGCCTGGGTTTGACTGGCATGCTTGAGCCCACCATAGGAACTCCTGTTTCAGGCATGGGATTAGTGGGATTTCGGTTTCTAAGCTGTGCCTGTGTTGAGACCATAAATTCTTTAGGTACCACTGTAGCTTTCTCATATGCAGTCTGGCATGTGGGACCAAGATTATGCATGATGCCATGAAGCCCAAGGCCTGCAGTACTTTTCTTGCTGTTAGTTTGTTCTGCTTTGTTAATGCCAAGAAGTAAAGAGGGAGTCCTTGTGTTGTTCTGCAGTTAGGAATGCGATTTGTTTTGCTGTGTCCAATTCGCACCCAAGAATGTTCTTGTTTGGGATGGTATCAGTCTTGACTTTTGTAAATTGACTGTGTATCCCAGGGCTTGTAGTAAGCAAATGACTCTTTGTAAATCTGTTGTCAGCTTGCTTTTGTTGTCCGCTTGTAACGGGCAGTCGTCCAGGTATGGATAAATTTGGATTCCCTGTAGCCTGCAGTGAGCGATTACTGATGCCAGGCATTTTGTGAATACTCTGGGCAGTAGATAAGCCAAAGGGCAATGCTGAGAATTGATAATGCTCTGATCCTGCAAGAAATCTGAGGTATCTTCTGCAATTTGGTCGTATGGGGACGTGCAGGTATGCCTCCTTGAGATCTAGAGTTACCAGCCAACACTCCTTGCCCAGCATGGGAAGAAGTTGCTGTAGGGTCAGCATTTTGAATTTTGGGACAATGATGTATGTGTTTAAGACGGACAGGTCGAGAATAGGTCTCCAACTTTTCTCTTTTCTTGGTACTAGGAAGAGTCTGGAGTAGAATCCTTTGCCCTGTTCTGTTATTGGTACTCTTTCCACAGCTCTTATCTTTGTTAATTGCGCTATCTGCTTTAGAGCTTCTGTTTTTGATTTGGAGGTAGGTTTGGCATTCCTCTTTTACTGGTAAGGTGTGGAAGTGGAACCTGTAGCCTTGGTCTATGGTTTGCAAAATCCACTTGTCTTTTGTGATATAGTGCCAATTTTTCAAAATAAGGCTAACTTTCCGCCTAAAGGTGCTGTTATTTGCTCCCTGGTAGGCGTGTCAGAGCCAAGTCACTGTGATTGTCCTGTTGCAGTGGCAGTGGTTGTGTCTGTGCCTCGGTTATTGCCTTGCCACTGTCGTCCTCTGTAGGCACCTCCTCTGGATTGATTTCTGCCTCTAGAGCGTCTATTCCTGCCTCTCTGAGATTTTGAGGAGTCTGGAAAGGACCAATTTTTGGCAGGCCAGTTCCTGCTAAACCTTGGGGGCTGAACCTGTAAGAAATCCTTAACTGTTTGTACAGATTTTGCCTTCTCTTCCATTTTCTTCATTACTTGCTGAGCAGGTGTACCAAATAGACTGGCCTTATCCATAGGAGCATCTAACAGCTTTGCTTTAACATGATCCGGAAAGACCTGTTCTTTCAACCATGCATGCCTTCTTATCAGTGTGCCAGTCATGGCTGATCTAAATGAAGCCTCCAGTGCATCATAGCCACATTTTAAAGAATGGTTACTAACCTGCTGAATGTTATTCACCATTTCTAAAACATATTTCTTATCTAAGGAGTCATCAGTGGACAGCTTCTTAGTTAACTGATCAAGCATAAACTCTTGGTATTGGATCATATGAAACTGACAGTTTAAAGCTCTAGCTGAGAGAGTAGCAGAGGTGTAAACTTTTTCCCCATCTCTAAGGACCTGGATTCCCTTTCAGAAGGAATAGGGTTTTTGCTGAGGTCGAGGCAACTGCCTTAGGCCCCTGGGATATAGTCTCAGGATCTGCAAGTGGGGCCTTGTATAGGTGGTGATGAGTGTCTGGCACCCTGTAAAATCTATCTGGTTTGGCAGGGGCTGGAGGTAAAGTATCAGGAGCAGTGCAAACATCATTAAATGCATCATCCACAACAGGCAGTACTGGAGGTATAGCTAAGGGCCTATGTTGTGGTAAGTGCAGAAATGTCCTAAGCCTTTTTCTGGAATCTGAGAAATCTTGTCCCTGCCATTGGAATTGTTCTCTCATGGCATGTAAGGTTTCCCCAAAGGAAAATTCCTCTGGTGGAGAGGCAGAAGGAATGGATTCCTCAGCATCGGAATCTTCATAAGTAGAAAAAGGAGCCTCTGGCTGATCTGTAATGTCTGAGTCATTCGAAGAATCATCAGAGGACACTGGCTCGGGGGACTCTGCTCTAGGTCTCTTTTCTGGTGGCTGAGAGGCCCTGTCTGGGTGAGATTGGGATCCCCTAATTAAGGATATTAAATCCTCTGCCAGAGTAAGCATTTGTGAACTAGAAGTGGGCCTGTGTGAGGGGGGCTTAACAGGCACTGATTTAACAGTTTTGGCTGCTTTAGCCCTGGCAAAGGCCTTAATAGACATGGCTGCAGGGGGCCTAGCAGCACCACGTGCTGGGGTAGAGACATCCAAAGGAATGGTGTCTGATAAATCACTAGGAACCACAGTAGTAGGCAAAACTTCTGAGGCCGATTCAACTAAGGTAGCAGGAGCCTCAGTAGTAGTCATGGATTCGGCTGAAGATTGACCGGTTTTCTCGGTTTCGGCCGAAACCGAGACACTCGCTGCCAGCTTAACCGTGGTTTCGCCGAAACCGCGGACCGCGAGTGTCGGTCTTTTTCTTTGCGTTTTTTAACAAGTTGGGTAGTCGGAGGATCCGACGGCATAATGTACGCAAAATCTGAGCTGAAAAACTGTTCAGCAAACTCCGACCGACGCCTAAGCGCCGGTTGAAGGAAGCACAGGCAGAACAAGCTGCTACGTCGTGGTCTGGGCCTAAGCAAGGCAGGCAGTAAGAGTGGAAATCTTTATGAGGTATTTGTTTCCCACAAGTTAAACAGTTATTGACTTTTTCTGACATCGGCTGAGGCAAGAAAGAGCCCCCAACGGGGTACTTAGCTTTTTAGAAGTCTTCGAAGTAGTATTCGGTAGTAGTAATCTCTGGATCTGACCGACCGGCACTTGCGAACAGCTTCTGCTTCGGGCGCTGCGCGGCAAGAAAGACGGAGGAAAATGGCGTCGGCTGATGCCTTTATACCCGAAGACCAGCAGAGATGACGTCGGGTGAAGTGCGACATCAGCCGAAGCCGGACCCAGACTTTGGAATCTGGCCGACCGAAGGGCTGCCTGACGACAGGACAACCCATTTGTTATGACTGCAGATGCATCCTTGAAGGACATCAACTGCTCAAGGCAGAAGCAGGAGAAACAAACCAGACACCTAAACTGGACGTTCTTCCTGAGGGTGGGAGGGTGGGAATGTAAGAACAAAGGCGAGATGAACACTCCACATGGAACGTTATGGTAAGGACATAACTTCTATATGTGAGAGTGTTCAATCTCGCCATTTGTTCTTACACCTGGGTAGCGTCCCTAGCTCCATGTTCCTGAGGAACTCAGGGGAGAACGTTCCTGAGCACAGTGGAACCAAAGGTTGCCCTGTCCCTAGAAATCCTGTCTACTTTGTAATGAGAAATGAAGGTATGTGGTTTAGACCAAGTGGCAGCCGCACAAATAGTGTCTAACGGCAGGCGGGCTGCATGAGCAAGGGATGTAGATACTGATCTTGTAGAGTGCCCTTTGGGTTTGACAGGTAAAGTTTGTTCAGAGGCAGTATAAACAAAAATAATACAATCAGAAAGCCATTTGGACAGGGTTCGTTTTGTAACTGCCATACCCTTCTTGCTGTCTGAGAAGGCTACAAAGAGCTGGTCTGTTTTTCTGTGATCCTTTGTTCTGTCCAAGTAAAATCTGAGTTGTCTATGAACATCTAACTTGTGTAACATATATTCCAACTTATTGGAGTGGTTTTTGAAAAAGGTGGGGAGTTCAATGGACTGATTAATATTATTAACGGAGCAAACTTTGGGAAGAAAAGATGGATTAGTGTTAAGAGATACTCTGTCAGGGTGAAAAATCAAATAAGGATGTTTAACTGAAAGAGCTTGAAGCTCTGATACCCGCCTGGCCGATGTGATAGCCACCAGAAAAAGGGTCTTCCATGACAAAAACTTCAAAGGACAGGAAGAGGCTGGTTCAAAAGGTGGTAGCATCAGCTGTGACAAAAGAAGGTTCAAGTTCCAAGGTGAAGTAGGACTTCTAACTGGTGGTCTAATATGGAAAGATCCTTTTAGAAAGGCCTTACAAAGTCTGTGAGCCACAATAGGAGCCCCACTTTCTCCCACATGAAAATTTGATATGGCAGCTAATTGCACTCTCAAAGTGGCAGGAGAAGCCCCTTGGTGGAACAATTTGGTTAAAAACTCCAAGACCTTATTCAGGGGAGCTATCACGGGATCCAATTGTTGTGTACTTGCCCAATGTACAAAACGCTTCCATTTACTAGTGTAAATCTTTGTAGTGGAAGCTTTATGAGAAGCCACCAGGATATTTTGAACTGCAGGGGATAGAAGATCAGACCTGGCTAAGAAGGGAAGCGGAGCAGCCAAGCGGCTAGTCTGAGGGAGAGAAGCGACGGGTGGAGAGCCCCTGACGAGTGGGTCAGTAGATCTGGCTCTGGGTCCAGGATCCAGGGTTCCCGCATTTGGTGTGCTAGAAGAAAGGAAAACCATATTTGACGAGGCCAGAATGGGGCAATGAGGATAACTGTCCTTTGCAGGTTGCTGGCTTTCTGTAGAAATTTTGAAACCAGGGGAACAGGAGGAAAAGCGTACAGGAGACCCGGGGGCCAATCGTGAACCAGAGCGTCCCTGGGGACTTCCCCTGGAGGGGGTAATAGGGCAAAATAGCTTCTGCATTTGGCGTTCATTGGAGACGCAAACAGATCGCAGGAAGGCTGGCCCCACTTGCGAAAAATCTCCTTTGCAACTGACTGTTTGAGGGACCACTCGTGAGGTAACAGGATGGCTCTGCTCAACCTGTCCGCTATGACGTTGGATAACCCGGGATGTGTTGCTATTAGAAAGCGACCCGTGGACTCCGCCCATTGCCAGATTCTCATGGCCTCTCTGCATAGTTGGTAAGACTTGGTTCCCCCTTGCTTGTTTATGTACCAGACTACAGACATGTTGTCCGTCTGGACTGCAATTGTCCCTAGAGGAAGAAGGGGAGCAAAGTGTTGCAACGCTAGAAACACTGCCCTCAACTCTAGAACATTGATGTGCAGATTGCATTCCAAATTGGTCCATTCGCCTTGGACTGTCTGTCCCTGAAAGATGCCCCCCCACCCTATCAGGGAAGCGTCCGTGGTCACCGTTGCTGTCGGGGTGGGCAGCACAAATGGTCTTCCGCTGGAGAGATTGCAAGTCCACAGCCACCAAGCCAGGTGTGATTTGCATATGTTTGTGATGTGGATTTCGTGTGTCAGGGGTAACTTTTGGAACGACCATTGTGCAAACAGTAGCCATTGAAGAACTCTCATGTGCAGTCTTCCCAAGGGTATCGCAATGAGAGAAGCTGCCATGAGACCCAAAACCTTCAGAACCAGTTTCGCTGGGGATTTTCTGGATGATAGAAGAAGAGATATATGGTTTTGTAGGGAGGCTATCCTTTCTGGAGGAAGCCTTAGAATTAAGCAACGCGTATCCAATTCTGCTCCTATGAATGAGATATGCTGTGATGGCTGTAGTAAAGATTTTTAGAAATTTACGGAAATTCCGAGATGAACACAAAGTTGTAGTGTGTAGTCCCTGGCCTGAATCAGTCGACGCTCGGTGGTGGCAGAAAGGAGCCAGTCATCCAGATACGGAAACACCTGGAATCCCAGGCGTCTCAAGTGAGACGCTACCACTGCCATACATTTGGTGAAAACCCTGGGGGCTGAGGTCAGACCAAAGGGCAGGGCTCGAAACTGAAAGTGACTGGCTCCCAGCCGGAAGCGCAAGTGATCCCTGGACGCCCTGGCCATTCTGATGTGGTAGTATGCGTCCTTTAGATCTATTGAGCACATCCAGTCGTCCTTCTGTAAGAATGGAAGGATCGATTGAAGCGTGACCATCCGGAACTTTTCTTTCTTGATGAAGGTATTGAGTTTGCTTAGGTCCAGAATTGGCCTCCAGTCCCCTGTCTTTTTTGGAACTAAAAAGAACCTTGAGTAAGTTCCGAATCCTCTTTGGTCCGCTGGGACTGGTTGGATGACTCTTTTCTATCAGCTTTGAAATTTCTATAGCTGCAGGGCCTTGCAGATGGGGCGGCACATCTGGGAGTCTTTTCTGTGGAATTGGGGGCAATAGGAATGGTATTTTGTAGCCTCTGGTAACAACGCTTTTTACCCAATTGTCTGATGTAAGATTTTGCCAGGCCTGAGGGTATAAAGCTAAGTGACCCGACTGCCCAGAGCAGGACATCAGGAGTGCTGAGGTTTCCAGGGAGTGTTTCTGTCACCTTGGTTTTTTTGGACCCCCTCTGCCCGGGCGGGCATCTCCACCTCTGCCCCCCCCCTCCCTCCTCTGGAGGGGGTCACCCTGTGCCCCTGGGAGAGGGAGAGAACCTGGGGTTTTCCATTTTCCTGTCTTTGGCCCTTTGGGGTTTGGGTCTGGATGGGGTGGAAAAGCGGACTTCGACAGAGACAGAGTCTTTTCCCTCTCTCACACCGGTAAGGTTGGGTTTGGGTTTGCCAGAGAGAGAGGGCCACCATCAGGGGCGTTAGTAAAGGGAAGACTTGAAAGGTTTCCCAAATGAAAATGTGTTTCCAGGAAGCATTCGAAAGAGCAATCGCTGAAGCTGCTGCCCTACTCGATTTTTCGGCTGCGTATGAGATCAGCCTCATGGACGAGTTCACAATCGATGTAAGGGTATTGAGATGTGCTGTAACCTTCTCGGAGACAGCAGCATCTGTAGTACCCTGGAGGGTATCTCCCAACTCTTTGATTAGATCCCTCTGTAGCCGTGTGAAATGGGTCAAATAGTTTAGGGATCGCATAGAAAAAGCCGCTGAACTAAAAATGTGCTTCCCATACCTGTCCATAGTCCTAGAATCTCTGTTAGGCGGATGGACAGATGAGGAAGATTCCGACATCTCCTTTTTCGTGGCAGCTGTCACCACCATAGCGTCCACTGGCACTCCCTTTGTCAGATAAGCCTTATCTTGGGGGCAGTAATATATTTGTTAGGCTTTCTAGGGACTGGCTCCACCGTGTCAGGTGTCTCCCACGCCCTTCGAGCAATCAATTCCATCAACTCATCGAAGGGCGGAGTGACCCAGGAGGAGGAAGGGCGAGCACCGAATGCCTTCAGCAAGACTGACTCATCCTCAGAAGGGGGGGAGGGATTGCCAATCACCTCTCTGTTTTAGGATCTCCAGGATGTCAGAAAAGGAGACATCCTCTGAGGGTGACTTTGGGGACCCTTCTGACTCATCTAAGTCAGTGTCCGATGTCAATGATTCTTGTGGAGAATCTAAGTGTCTCCTCTTACACAATCTTTTCCTCGGAACTTCCTTGGGGGGGGGCATCCGAAGAAGCCTCCGAGGAAGAGGGGGCACCCTCTAGGGGTGGCTGAGACACTGGTGCTCGACGCTTAGATGTAGCCGTGGGTGCAGAGGAGGATAACGGCCCTTTATGGGAAGGAGAAGCTGTTTCTGCTGAGGTGGTTGTCTGAACAGACAGCACCTTCCTCATGAGTTCGAAGGCCCCCGGGTCCCGAGTAGAGGTACCCCCCGGTTCCGAAGAAGTCGGAGGAATTCCCGAGACAGGCCCCAAAGGCATCGACCCCTAGGATGGAGCCGAGGCCCCGAGAGGGAGTGTCGGAACTGAAACATCGGTCCGACTCTCTGTCCCGGACCCAAGGATGGATCTTCGGCTCCAAGACTCCGGTACTGGATCCGACGGAGTCTAGGTGAACGGTACCGACCGAGAAAAAGACGGTTCCGGCACCGAGGGCTCCAAAATCACCAGGTCAGCCTCTCCCGGCTCCGAAAACTGGATAGGCCTCGGAGGAGGAACAGGTGGAGATAAGGGAAGGCCTTCGAGTCTCGACACCAACTGGGAGGAGACAGAGATGAGTTTGGACAAAGCTGTATTCTCCATCAATTTCTGCACCACGCGGTCTACATCGGTGTCGGAGAGGGGCCTGGAAGAACGCGCCGAAGGAATCGAAGACGGAGCCGACCTCAAAAGTGCAGGAGGAGGAAGCTCCGTCACCGGTTCCAAGACTCGAGGCTCGGTAAATGACAACAGTTCAACACTCGGCCCCGAAGTCTGTGGAACCGGTGATCGAACTTTGAATGAAGAGCTCGGAGCCGATGACTTGGGCTCCGACGTCTTCGATTCCTTCGAGGATTTAGATGCCTGGTCTGATGCATCCAGAGCCTCTTGGAATGCAGGCTTCAAAAGGCCCCTATCCATAAGTTTCCTGCGCCTATCTGTCATGACCCTTCCACTGAAAGAATGACAGATGGACCAGTCTTCTTGCAGTTGGAGAGGGCCAAGACAGTAGACGCAGGAACTATGATTGTCTGTGACCGACATCTTCTGTCCACATTGGCACCGTTTGAAGCCTGATTTAGCCTTTTCTGACATGTTTACAAATTTCAATCCAGAAAACAGTGAAATAGCCAGTACTAAATGTCTAATCCAGTAAAGAAAGTCAAAGCCAGTAATATTTGTCAGATCCTGTTAATAAAGTCACATCCAATAGTCAACTCCAGCAAAGTTAAGGGTGGGGCAGGCCCCGAGGGAATAACTCAAAGAAGTATATAAAAATTATATACGGAACCGAGAAACCCTCGATACACTACTCACACACACACACACACACACACACACACACAGTCAATCTTTAGAGAAGTTTGTATAGAAAAAATAATACAAGAAATATAAGAAATAATCAATCTTAGCTTTGAGGTGGTCCGAGCTCATCAAAAATGATGCGAACGTTGCAGCGGCAAACTAGATCTGGGGTAAAGGCAGAGGGGGATTGTGGGAGTTAGGTTGGCCTCGAGCTTCTTCTCGATGCAGAGCTTTGGCAAGCGGCCGGCACGGAGCCGAGGATCGGCTCCGAACCCAGGTGTAAGAACGGCGAGATTGAACACTCTCACATTATGTATATTTTTCTGTCTACAAAAGGCTATGGCCGGAATAAGGATTTGGTGAATACCCTGGGAGCAGTAGATAAGCCAATGGGTAATGCAGAGAACTGAAAGTATTGTGAGCCTGCTCTGAAGCGAAGGAATTTCCTGCAGAATTCCCTTATGGGGATTGCGGAGGTAGCATCTTTTAGATCTATGGTAACTAACCAGGCATTTTTTGTCAATATAGGCAGCAGCTGAAGAAAAGTTAGTATTATGAATATGGGGACCACCAGGGAGGTGTTCAGAATGGACAGATCCAGGATGGGGCACCAAGTGCCCTCTTTTCTGGGAATAAGGAATACTCTGGAATAAAAGCCTTTGCCTGTTTGATCTGAGGGGCAGGCTCTACTGCCCCTTGGGATATGAGAGTTTGGACTTGTTTTAATGCCTCTGCCCACAAATTTGGAGATAAGTCTGGGTACCCTCTTGGAATTCGGAGTTTGTGGAAGGAGAATTTTTATCCCTGAAAAATTATCTTTAATACCCATTGGACCTTTGTTACAGGAAGCCAATTTTCTTTGCAGTGGGAGAGCTTTCCTCCTAGATTTTTGTGAGTGAAAAGAGGGCAGAGGGGGGAGAGGGAGTCATTGAGAGTTTCTGCCATAGAGGGATGCCTTAGAAAGTACAGTTGTGCACACTTCCATAAATGAAGATGTTCGATTGTATTCACTGTTGCAGTCATCACACTTGGCTTATCTGCCTGCAGGTGGCCCTGTCGGCCTGAATACCAGAGTCTTGGGATTTCTGCGCCGGATGCTGTCACTTCTTCCATGACGTCAGGTTGTCAGGGGTTTAAAACAGGCAGCCGATGCCATTACATCAGTTCTTCTTGCCCCAGATATCAAGAGCCCCCCAAACAGGAAGCTAGTATATGGTGTGGAACACCACCAGTAAAAAGTAAATACCACTCCCATAAAAAATGACCATATAGAGGATAGGTAGAAAGGACAGAGAAAAATGGGGCTGGAGGGAGGGCAAAGTACAGTTGTGTACACTTACCATACATGTAGAAGTTCGAATGTGTCGGCCTGATTATCAAAGTCTTGGGTCCTGCGTCGGTTGCTGTCCCATCTTCCATGACGTCAGGTAGTCAGGGGTATAAAGCATGCAGCCGACGCTATTACATCAGTTTCTCTTGCCCCAGATGTCAGGTACCCCCCCCAATGTGAAACAAATATAGATACACATATATACACAAATATAAAATACACTCGAACATCTACATTTATGGTAAGTGTACACAACTGTACTATGTTCTTCCTGTTTCACTGTTGCAGTCATCATATTTGGGTAGATACACCAAAGCTAAGGATGGGAGGATGAACTTAGATGGCATTAGGACCAGCTATAAGGCCCTGCAAGACTGCAGTGGCAAAACCAGCTCCAGGTTAAGAGAAAATTGGCAAATGGTAATGCTTGGTGAAGGCATGTACAGAACTCCAAGTAGCAGCTTCTAGGATGTCCCTGGTAGGGACATCTCTGAGAAAGGCTGTAGAGGTAGATGCAGCCCTGGTTGAATGTGGTCTTATCCCCTGCGAGGTAGGTTTTCCATGGTACTTATAGCAGAAATTAATGCAATGGCCTATCCATTTAGAAATGGTTTGCTTTGAAATGGCCTTTCCCTCTGCCCCTGCAGCAAATGCCACCAGCAGCTGTTCAGGTTTCTTGAGAGGTTTAGTCCTGTCCAAGTAAAATCTAAGTTGTCTGTGCACATCTAAGGAGTGCAGTATACATTCCGCTTTGTTCTGTGGATTAGAAAAGAAGGTTGGCAAATGAATGCACTGATTAAGAGTCACACTGGATACTACCTTGGGCATGAAGGAGGGAATGGTCCTGAGGGTCACCCTGTCTGCATGAAAGATGATGAAAGGCTCCACTGCCATAAGGGCTTGTAATTCAGACACCCTTCTTCCTGAAGTGATGGCTAAAAGGAAGGCTGTTTTCCAAGAAAGGAATTTCAACTCTGCATTTGCAGCTGGCTCAAAAGGAGGTAGAGTGAGTTTTTCCAATACAAAGTTAAGGTCCCAGGATGGAGTTGGGACTCTCCTGGGTGGTCTTACGTTTTTGGTCCCTCTGAGGAACTGCTTGAGCAGTGGATGAGTGAAGAGGGGTGGTTCTGTGTTGTAATCAGCTGAAATGGCTGAAGCATGAATTTTGATGGAGGAAAAGGAAAGGCCCTTGTGAAGCATCTCAGTTAAGTATTGAAGAATATGAGGTAAACTGGGCACTGCTGTGCCCATCCCCTGAGTTTGGTTCCAGGAACAGAATTTTTTCCATTTTCAGCATAAGATTTTCTAGTATTAGGCCTCCTTGCCTCCAAAATGACATCCAACACTTGCTTACTGAGGGATGGTAATAGAGAGATCAGGTAAATGGCCAGGCTGCCAGGTTCAGGGTTTGAAGCTGAGGGTGCAGAATCTGGCCCTCCCACTGGGACAGCAAGGTAGAGGTCTGAGGCAGGTGCCATGGTGCCAGCAGTGACATACTGTGCAAGAGGGGGTACACCAGTGTTGGTGTGGCCAGTCTGGTGCAATCAGTATCGTCCTTGGTTTGTCCTGTTTGATCTTTGGTAGTACCTTGGAAAGGAGAGGCAGAGGAGGAAAGGCATAAACTGATAGTTTTTTCCAGGTGAAGGACAGGGCATCAACTTTCCAAGCTTGTTTGTGGGGAGTCCTTGTGCAGAATTTGTCCAATTGGTAGTTCTGGGGAGAGGCAAACAGGTCTATCAAAGGGCTCCCCCATTTATCAACATGTTGAATTGTCTTTGGTTCCAATTTCCACTTGTGTGGGTCCATGAGATTTTTGCTTAGTTCGTCTGCCAGTTTACTTAGCTTTCCTGGCAGGAACTGAGCAGTACAGTTGTGCACACTTACCATAAATGTAGATGTTCAAGTGTATTCACTGTTGCAGTCATTACATTTGGGTTATCTGCTTGCAGGTAGCACTCAGTCGGCCTGATTAACAATGTCTTGGGTCCTGCATCGGTTGCTGTCCATTCTTCCGTGACGTCAGGTTGTCAGGGGTATAAAACATGCAGCAGACGCCATTACATCAGTTTTTCTTGTCCCAGATGTCAGGTGCCCCCTAATGGGAAGCAATTAAATATAAAAGCACAAAGATATACCTCCAACAAAAAAGCAAATACACCAAAAGGCTTTTAAGCATAGTAAAGGAAAGTAGAGGTATAGCCAAAAGAAGTTAGGGGGCTGGAGGGAGGGTAACCAGGACTGCAACAGTGAATACACTTGAACATCTACATTTATGGTTTAAGTGTACACAACTGTACTATGTTCTTAGTGTTTCACTGTTTCAGTCATTATATTTGGGTAGATTCCCAAAGTTATGGTTGGGAGGAGGAATTTAGATAGCATTAGGGCCAGCTATAAGGCCCTGCAAGACTGCAGTGGCAAAGCCAGCTCTGGATTTAGAGAAAATTGGCAAATGATAAAGCTTGTACAGAACTCCAGGTAGCAGCTTCTACGATGTCCCTGGTAGGGATGCCTCTGAGAAAGGCTGTAGAGGTAGAAGCAGCCCTGGATGAGGTTTGATACCCTGGGGGATAGGTTTTCCATGGTGCTTATAGCAGAAATGAATGCAATGGCTTATCCATTTAGAAATGGTTTACTTTGAAATAGCCTTCCGCTCTGTCCCTGCACAAATGCCACCAGCAGTTGTTCAGATTTCCTTTGAGGTTTAGTCCTGTCCAAGTAAAATCTAAGTTGTCTGTGCACATCTAAGGAATGCAGGAATGGACGGCAAATGAATGGACTGATTAACAGCCACAATGGACACCACCTTGGGCATGAATAATGGATTGGTTCTGAGGGACACCCTGTCTGCATGAAAGATGATGAAAGGCTCCACTGCCATAAGGGCCTGTAATTCAGATACCCTTTTAGCTGAAATAATTGCTAAAAGGAAAGCTGTTTTCCAAGAAAGAAATTTTAAGTCTGCAGTAGCAGATGTCTCGAAAGGAGGTTGAGTGAGTTTCTCCAAGACAAAGTTAAGGTCCAAGGCTGGGGTTGGAGCTCTCCTGGGTGGTCTCAAATTTTTGGCCCCTCTGAGGAACTGCTTGAGCAGTGGATGAGAGAAGAGGGGCAGTTCTGTGTTATAATAAGCTGAAATGGCTGAGGCGTAGATTTTAATGGAGGAAAAAGACAGGCCCATGTGAAGCATCTCAGTTAAGTATTGTAAAATCTGAGGTAAATTGGTGCTGTGCTCATCCCTTAAGATTGGTTCCAGGCACAGAATCTTTTCCATTTTCCGCATAAGATTTTCTAGTACTAGGCCTCTTTGCCTCTAAAAGGATATCCATCACAGGTTTGCTGAGGGATGGTAAAGGAGAGATTAAGTAATTAGCCAGGCTGCAAGGTTCAGTGTTAGAAGCTGAGGGTGCAGAATCTGGTTCTCCGGCTGAGACAGCAGGGAAGGAGTCGGAGGCAGGTGCCATGGAGATAACCATGACACACTGTGCAACAGGGTTACCAGTGTTGGTGCGGCCAGTCTGGAGCAATCAAAATCATCCTTGGTTTGTCCTGTTTGATTTTTAGTAGTACTTTGGAGAGCAGTGGCAGAGGGCGGGAAGGCATAGACTGATGGGTTTTTCCAGCTGAAAGACAGAGCATCCACTTTCCAAGTTTGTTTGTGGGGAGTCCTTGTGCAAATTTGTCCAATTGATAGTACTGGGGGGACACAAACAGGTCTATATCTGGGCTCCCCCATTTGCTTGTCAACATGTTGAAAATCCTTGGTTCCAGTTTCCACTTGTGTGGGTCCATGAGGTTTCTGATTAGAGCGTCTGCCAGTGTATTTAATTTTCCTGGCAAGAAATGAGCTTGTAGGTGCACTTGGTAGCTCAAGGCTGTGTTCTGCAATGCCATGGCTAGTCTGCAGAGGGGGTAAGAATGTGCACCCCCTGCTTGTTTATGTACCACATAACAGTGGTGTTGTCCATCTTTACCATTAGTTGTCCTGGACGAATGTGGTCCTTGAAGGCTGTCAGAGCATTCTGTACAGCTAACATTTCTTTTTGATTGATACGCAGGTGCATTTGACTTGGGTTCCAATTGCCCTGAATGCACTTCCCTGCCAGGTGAGCCCCCCATGCATAGTCTGATGCATATGTTTAGGGTTTGGGTGGCAGGGGGTGGTGTGAAAGGTAGTCCCTTGTTTTGGTGGCAGGCCTCTGCCCACCAAAGGAACTCTAGGCGTAGGCAAGGTATGATAGGAATCATTGTTTCCAGGTCTTGAGAATGTTGACACCATAGGCTTTTTAGATACCACTGTAGTTTCCTCATATGCAGTCTTGCATATGGAATTAGAAGAATGCAGGAGGCCATGAACCCCAAGGCTTGCAGTATTTGTCTTGCAGACAACAGGGTTTTTGTGGCCACTTGTTTGAAGTAGTTTGTCAAATGAATTTGTTTCTCTGGCCTGAGGTAAGCCATCTGGGAAGTTGTACTCAAGCTTGCTTCCAGGAATATAATTTGTTGACAGGGTACCAGGTGTGATATCTTTTTGTTTATGGTGTACCCCATTCAAGTTAGAACCCTTAGTACAAAGGCCAGATGATTCAAAAGCATGTCCTGGCTTTCTGCCTGAATTAGACAATCGTCCAGGTATGGGTATATTGGAATATTTCTTTGCCTGCAAAATGCAATAACTGGAGCTAGGCACTTTGTGACTACCCTGGGCACAGTAGATAAGCCAAAGGGCAGTGCAGATAACTGACAGTGCGTGCAGCCTGCTTTGAAGTGTAGGTATCTTCTGCAAGATTCCCTGATTGGGATGTGCATGTATGCTTCTTTTAAATCTAGTGTTGCCAACCAGGCATCTTTGCCTAGCATAGGAAGTAATTGGTGAAGAGTCAGCATCTTGAATTTTGGAATCTCCAAAAAGGTGTTTAGAGTAGACAGGTCCAGGATAGGATGCCATGAATTGTCTTTTTTGGGTACCAGGAAAAGTCTCGACTAGAAATCTTGCCCCTTTTCCTCTTCTGGTACCAGCTGAAGAGCCCCCATGCTTGAGAGAGAATGTACTTGTTTTTGGGCATCTGCCCACTGATTTGGGCGTAGGTCCGGCCACCCACTTGGTGTTGGCAACGTGTGGAAATGAAATCTGTATCCCTGGGACACTATATTTAAACCCATTTATCCTGTGTAATGAGTTCCCAATTCTTTGCATGAAGAGCAATTTTTTATTCCCAGATTTGGAAGTGGAGGCCCCCCACTGCTTAGTTCTGTGCGTCCCCTGGGACTGAAACCTGGGGTTTTTGCTGTGTCTGGGTTTGGCTTGAGAAGACCTGGAAGGGGCTGGAAAGGACAAATTCTTAGAGGGCCAATGCCTACTAAATCTAGGAGGCTGAACTTGTAAAAAATCTTTAGCAGTTTGCAAAGATTTAGCTTTATCTTCCAACTTTTTAAGAACTTCTCAGCCTTGTTGCCAAACAGGTGGTCCTGATTTAAAGGAGCATCCAACAATTTAGCTTTAACATGATCAGGCAAAAATTGCTCCATGAGCCAAGCATGCCTTCTGAGCACAGAACCAGTTACATCAGCCCTGCAAGAGCCCTCTAATGAATCAAAACCACATTGCAAAGTACGTTTTCCAACTTGTTCAACAGAATGCATTAAATCCTGTAATTCTTTATTTTCCACACAATCAGGAATCAACATCATTTTCTGTTTAAGCAGTCCAATAACATGTTGCTGATATTTTAACATACGAAACTGGCAGTTTAAAGCTCTAATGGCTAAGGTTGCAGAAGTGCAAACCTTCTTACCCCATCTATCCAGCGCCCTGGAGTCTCTATCAGAAGGGGTAGGATTTTTAGCAGTAGAAGCCTTAATGCCCTTGGGCCCCTGTGAAATAGTCTCTAGATCTGCATTAGGATTTTTAAAAAGGAACTTGTGGGAGTTAGGACCCTGTATTATCTTGTCAGGTTTTCTGGGAGCAGGATACAGAGAATCAGGGACCAAACTAGATTCTGAAAAAACATCATCAATAATGTCTAGTACAGGAGGAATAGCTAAAGGCCTATGCTGAGGTAGGAGAAGGAAATCCCCAAGCCTCTTTTTTGAATCAGAAAAATACTGGCTTTCCCAGTGGAAATGCTCCCTTAGAGTAGGTAAGGTTTCCCCAAAAGAAAAATCCTCAGGAGGGGAAGCAGAGGGAATGCAGTCCTCTGCATCAGAATCTTCATAAGTCGATAAGGGCAAATCCAGATCATCAGAAGAATCAGAAAAAACAGAATCCTGATCAGAAGATTCATAATCAACTTCAGTTCTAGGCCTCTTAGAAGGGGGGGGGGTTAGCTACCCCTGATTAGAGTTATTAGATCTTCAGCCATACTTATAATTTGTTTTTTAGGCATAGAGGCCTGAGCATGTGGCCTGGGCGTCTGTTTTTTAGGCATGGATCGAGATTTAGGCCTATGTAAAGAAGGAGGCGTCAGTTTAATATGCAAGTCCGTAGGCCTGAATACACCCTCAGAAGCTGGTGCCTGCACAGTGGCTCCAGACCCATCCAAGGTAGAGACATCCCCGGGTTCCATAGTTAAAGCATTTCGCGGCATACCAGACTCCGAATGGGTCTCAGTAGAGGCCTGCGAATCAGAAGTAGTGGGTATCAGGGGCTGCAAAAGAGCCTCACTGAGTACCGGCGAACAGGAGACTGGCTTAGGAGAAGCGTTGTCAGCAGTTTTGGACCTCGTCGGCCTGTCTCCGTCTTTATCTTTGCATTTTTTCCGAATCCTGGTAGTGGGATGGCTAACCGACATTTCTGGATAATTAAACCGAGAACCGAAATATTTAGAAGCGAAAATATACAGATGACGGATATTGCGCTGATTAAATAAAGCACAAAACCGACAGCAAGGTACGTCGTGATCAAGGCCTAGGCAAGGAATACAGTACGAATGAAAATCTTTATGAGGTATTTGCTTTCCACAAGTAATGCAATTATTAACTTTTACTGACATCAGTAAGGAGCAAGAAGAAGTTTCCTTAACGGGGTACTTAGCTTTAGTTGAAGACTTTGGTTCTGAAACTTGAAAACAAAAATTTCAGGAGTCGGTCGACTGGCACTTGCTAACTGCTTCTTCTTTGGGCACCGCATGCCAAGAAAGACTGATGTAATGGTGTCGGCTGCATGTTTTATACCCCTGATGGCATGACGTCATGGAAGAAGGGACAGCAACCGACACAGGACCTAAGACTTTGTTAATCAGGCCAACTGAAGGCTACTGCAAGCAGATAGCCCAAACGTGGTGACTGCAACAGTGAAACATGAAGAACATCTGACAGTTGAGTGCTCTGATAGCTAAGGTTGCAGAGGTGTACACTTGTTTTTACCCCATCTGTCCACAGCTCTGGAATCCTTGCAGAAAAAATAGGATTTTTTGCAGAACTAGCCTTAGCTCCTTTTGGTCCTGTTTAATGACCTCTGGGACTGCAGCAAGGTTTCTGTACAGGTATTTGTGAGAATCCAGAAAGTACAGTTGTGTACACGTACCATAAATGTAGATGTTCGAGTGTATTCACTGTTGCAGTCATCACATTTGGGGTTATCCCAGCCAGGGTAGCCCTCAGTCAGCCGGAATACCAGAGGCTTAGTATTTCTGCGTCAGTTGCCGTCACTCCAAGACTGATGTCAGGTAGTCAGTGGTATAAAATAAGGCAGTAGACTCCATTACATCAGTTTTTTTTGCCCTGTCAGGAGCCCCCAAGCGGAGCTAGGTTATGGTGGAAGAACACCAACAGTAGAAAGTAAATACCAAAAGTTCCTTGCAAGGAGAGAGAGAGAGATTGAGAGAGACAAGGGGGATGGAGGGGAGGGAAACCAGGACTGCAACAGTGAATACACTGGAACATCTACATTTATGGTAAGTGTACACAAAGTACAGTTGTGTACACCTTATGTTATTTATTTATTGGCATTTGTTGACTGGGAAAGTCCACTGGGCAAAAAGGTACCCATTTTCAGTGGAGGCCCAGGGAGAAAAGCTCCACATATATACAAACTTCAGAAACAAATATCAAAAACAAAATATAACAAACTCAGTCAGCATTGTCGCCTCACAGCAAGAGGTTCTCCGGTTTGATTCTCAGCTGGGGTGCCTTCTGTGCGGAGTCTGAATGCCCTCCCTGTGGTCGCGTGGGTTTCCTCCAGGTGCTCCGGTTTCCTCCCACATCCCAAAGACATGCAGTAGGCGGATTAGACACTTTAAATTGGCCCTAGGTGTGAGTGTGTGCCTACAGTGGAAGGTTGGGTGCTGGGCTGGCAACTCGACACCGTAAAACTCCACTGTCAATCATGAGGGGACAGATGATCCGCTGTGGTGACCTCTAACCGGGAAAAGCTGAAAGAAGAAGTAGTACAGATCAGGAGGGAAGGCTCCACAATTAAGACAGACTACTATTACAGCAAAACATAACTGCAAAAAAGATATTTACAAATTACTATATAAACACCATATCATAGGTAAAAACTATAACACAAGAAAAGCAAGGTGTACAAGTACTAGAGTATTATAATTCAGTTGAGTTAATCAGAGGCGTTAGATGTTAGAGTGTATTCACTCTTGCAGTCATCACATTTGGGTTATCTGCTTGCAGGTAGCCCTCAGCCGGCCTGAATATGAATACCAGAGTCTTGGGATTTCTGCGTCAGATCCTGTTGCTTCTTCCATGACGTCAGGTTGTCAGGGGTATAAAACATGCAGCCGACGCCACTACATAAGTTTTTCTTGCCCCAGATGTCAGGTAGCCCTCAGCTGGCCTGAATACCAGAGTCTTGGGATTTCTGCGTCAGATCCTGTTGCTTCTTCCATGACGTCAGGTTGTCAGGGGTATAAAACATGCAGCCGAAGCCACTACATAAGTTTTTCTTGCCCCAGATGTCAGGTGCCCCCAAATTAGGAAGCAATTATATGGTATGGAACACCCCCAGCAAAAAGCAAATATACATGGCATAAGAAATGCCAAATTAAACAGGACAGGTAGAAGCAAAGAGAAGTCAGGGGGCTGGAGGGAGGGTAACCAGGACTGCAACAGTGAACACACTCGAACATCTACATTTATAGTAAGTGTACACAACTGTACTACGTTCTTCGTGTTTCACTGTTGCAGTCATTACATTTGGGTTAATTCCCAAAGCTAAGGAAGGGTGGAGGTAGTTAAGAAGCATTAGGACTGGCAATCAGGCCCTGTAAGACTGCCGTGGCAAATCCAGCTCTGGATTTAGAAAATATAGGCAAGTGGTAGTGCTTGGAGAAAGTGTGTATAGAGCGCCAGGTTGCAGCTTCCAGGATGTCCCTGGTAGGGACTCCCCTGAGTCATGCTGTAGAGGGAGATGTAGCCCTAGTAGAATAGGTTCAGATCCCCTGTGGGGTAGGTTTCCAATGGTGCTTGTAGCAGAAATGGATGCAGTGTGCTATCCATTTAGAAATGGTTTGCTTTGAAATGGCCTTGCCCTCTGCCCCTGCAGCAAAGCTGACTAGCAGCTGGTCAGATTTTCTGAGAGGCTTAGTCCTGTCCAGATAGAACCTAAGCTGCCTGTGCACATCCAGGGAATGCAAGATCCTTTCCCCTTTATTCTGGAGATCAGGGAAAAAAGTTGGCAAATGAATGGACTGGTTTAAAGCCACACTAGACACTGCATTGGGCATAAACGAAGGGTTAGTCCTGAGGGAAACCCTGTCCGCATGGAAGATAATGAAGGGTTCCACCGCCATAAGGGCCTGGAATTTACGCACTCTTCTTGCTGAAGTGATGGCTTGAAGTAAAGCTGTTTTCCATGAGAGGAATTTTAACTCTGCTGTAGCAGCAGGTTCAAAGGGCGGAAGCGTGAGCTTTTCCAATACAAAGTTAAGGTCCCAAGCTAGAGTAAGAGCTCTCCTGGGGGTGGGGTCTTAAATTTTTGGCTCCTCTCAGAGATGAGAGAAGAGGGTGGCTCAGTATTATAATTAGCTGAGATGGCAGAGGCATGAATCTTAATTGAAGAGCAGGATAGGCCCTTGTGGAGCATTTCTGTTAAGTACTCTATTACATGAGGTAATCTGGGCACAGATAGTGCAGTTTTGTACCTACCATAAATGTAGATGTTCGAGTGTATTCACTGCTGCAGTCATTACACTTGGGTTATATATCCTGCTGTCAGGCGGTCCCGCAGTAGGCCAGAGTTCCAAAGTCTTGGTCTGGCGTCGGTTGCTGTCGCTTCTTCCCTGACGTCAGTGTGCCAGGGGTATATAAGATGCAGCCGATGCCATTTTCTTCAGTTTTTCTTGCCCCAGATGTCAGGTGCCCCCAAATAGGTAGGCAATACATATTGCTAATAAAACATACATAAAAAATAAAAACAATACCTTCAGTTACAAGCAAATACACCACATAGGTTGTATAGGGTAGAAAGGTATAGATAAGTCCCAGCTAAGAAGTGGGGATGGAGGGAGGGTAACCTGGACTGCAGCAGTGAATACACTCGAACATCTAAATTTATGGTAGGTACAAAACTGTACTATGTTCATCGTGTTTCACTGCTGCAGTCATTACACTTGGGGTGAATCCCAAAGCTGAGGTTGGGTGGCTGGGACTGTAAAGGATTCGGAGTGGCTATGAGGCCCTGCAGAACTGCAGTGGCAAAGCCAGCTCTGGATTTAGAGTAGAGAGGCAAGTGGTAATGCTTGGTAAAGGTGTGCACTGAACTCCAAGTTGCAGCTTCCAAAATATCCTTGGTAGGTAATCCTCTAAGGTAGGCAGTTGAAGTGGCTGTTGTCCTGGTGGAATGTGGCCTAATGTTGCTAGATACAGTTTTTCCATGCTGTGTGTAGCAGAAACGGATACAGTGCCCTATCCACTTTGAAATAGTCTGCTTTGAAATAGCCTTTCCCTGTGATCCTGCAGCATATGCTACAAACAATTGCTCAGTTTTCCTGAAAGGTTTTGTTTTGTCCAAGTAGAAGCGTAACTGCCTGTGCATGTCCAATGAGTGCAGAAGTCTCTCCCCTTTATTCTGGGGATTTGGATAAAATGTTGTCAAGTGAATAGTTTGGTTAAGAGCCACACTGGATACCACCTTTGGCATAAATGTAAGGTTTGTTCTTAAAGAAACCCTGTCTTGATGAAAAATGATGAAAGGCTCCACTGCTGTTAGTGCCTGTAATTCTGAAACTCTTCGTGCTAAGGTTATTGCCAGAAACAGAGCAGTTTTCCATGACACGTATTTTACTTCTGCTGAATTGGCTGGCTCAAAAGGAGGTAAAGTTAGTTTTTCCAAGACAAAGTTAAGGTCCCAAGTTGGTATTGGTGCTCTCCAGGGCGGTCTTATGTTTTTAGCCCCTCTGAGGTACTGTTTTAATAATGGATGAGAGAAAATAGGAGGATCCGTGTTGTAATGAGCTGAGATATCAGAGGCGTGGATCTTAATGGATGAAAAGGATAGGCCTTTGTCCAGCATCTCAGTTAAGTATTGTAATATCTGAGGAATATTTGGAACAAGAGGGTCAAAGCTTTGAGCCTGGTTCCTGGCGCAGAATCTCTTTCACTTTTCTGAATAGGATTTCCTGGTGCTGGACCTCCTGGCTTCCAAAATGACATCCATAACAGCTTTAGAGAGAGGTGTTGGCTGCTTGGCTAAGTAATCTGCCATGCAGCCAGGTTTAAGGATTTGAGCTGGCTGTGCAGGATCTGATTGTTTTGTTGAGTCAGAAGATGAGGAATTTGAGGTAAAATCCATGCTGGGCCTTGAGCCAAGTTCTTTAAGATTGGGTACCAGTGCTGGCGTGGCCAGTCTGAGACAATCAGGATAATTTTTGGCCTTTCTTGTCTGGCTTTTAGGAGTACCTTTGAAAGGAGAGGCAGTGGTGGGAAGGCATAAACTTTTAGGGTTTTCCAGCTGAACGAGAAAGCATCCACTTTCCATGCTTGTGTGTGGTAAGTCCTTGTGCAGAATTTCTGTAGTTGGCAGTTCAGAGGGGAGGCAAAAAGATCTATGTCTGGGCACCCCCATTTTTGTGTTATCATGCTGAATACTTGTGGATTTAATTTCCACTTGTGAGGATCCATGATGTTTCTGCTTAAGTCGTCTGCCAGAGTATTTTTCTTTCCTGGCAGGAATTGTGCTTGCAGATGAACTTGATAGGTCAGTGCTGTGTTCCACAAAGTCATTGCTAGTCTGCAGAGGGGATAGGAATGAGTGCCCCCTTGCTTACGTACCACATAACTGTGGTGGTGTCCGTCTTTAGTAATAGTTGTCCTGGATGCAGAAGGTCCTTGAAAGCTGTTAGGGCATTTTGTACAGATAGCATCTCTTTTTGATTGATGTGAAGATGCATTTGGTCTGCGGCCCACTTGCCCTGAATACGTTTTCCTGTCATGTGTGCTCCCCAGTCGTAATCCGAAACATCTGTTGTTAGTGTCTGCCTGGCTGTGGGTAAAGTGAAAGGCTGTCCCTTGTTGTGGTGACATGCCTGTGCCTACCATCGAAACTCCTGTTGTAGGCAGGGAATAAGTGGTATTACTGTTTCCAAACTGTGACAGTGTTGAGTCCAAACACTTTTTAAATACCATTGCAATTTCCTCATATGCAGTCTGGCATATGGTATTAGTAGTATGCAGGATGCCATGAACCCCAAGGCCTGCAGAATTTTTCTTGCAGGGAGTTGGGTTTTTGTTGCCATCACTTGAAAGTAATGAGTCAGTTGTCTTTGCTTGTCTGGTGTGAGATAAGCCATCTGGGCCGTTGTATTTAACCTGGCACCCAGGAATATTATCTCTTGTGAGGGCACTAGCTTTGACTTTTTTTTGTTTACTGTGTACCCTAGGCAAATTAGCAATCTTTTTACAAACGCCAGATGCTTTAGAAGAATGTCCTTGCTCTCTGCTTGAATAAGGCAGTCATCCAAGTAGGGATATATTTGAATTCCTTTTTGTCTGCAAAATGCAATTACTGGTGCCAGGTATTTTGTGAAGACCCTGGGCACAGTAGATAAGCCAAAGGGCAGTGCAGAGAATTGGTAATGCATTGTGCCAGCTATGAATCTGAGGTATTTTCTGCAATTTTGTCTGATTGGGACATGCAGGTATGCCTCTGAGGTCCAAAGTAACAAGCCAAGCCCTCTTGCCCAGCATGGGAAGAAGTTGCTGTAGTGTCAACATTTTGAATTTCAGAACATCCAGGTAAGTATTTAGAGTAGATAGGTCCAGTATGGGTCTCCAGGTTTTGTCCTTTCTGGGGACCAACAAAAGTCTTGAGTAAAATCCTTGTCCTTGTTCCTGTTGTGGCACTTTTTGAATAGCTCTCATGTCCATGAGGGCTGTAATTTGTTTTTGTGCCTCTGCCCATTGATTTTTTGGCAGGTCTGGCACTCCTTTTGGCCTTGGTAGAGTGTGAAAGTGGAACCTGTAACCTTGAGACAATATTCAGAACCCATTTGTCTTGGGTGATTATATGCCAATTTTGTGAAAAAAGTGCTAGTTTTCCCCTAAAAGGTAAGTGCTTGGCATTTGAAGTGGGAAGTCATTGGGACTGTTTCCTATAAGGTTGTGACTTGTCTTCTCCTCCTTTTGAGGTTGAAGCACCCCACTGTCGTGGCCTGTAAGAGCCTTGGGGCTGAGATCTTCCTCTTTGTGGTCTGTCTGACACTGGAAAGGACCAATTTTTAGAAGGCCAATTTCTGCTAAATTGAGGTGGCTGTACCTGTAAGAAATCCTTCACTGTTTGCATAGATTTTGCCTTATCCTCCATTTTCTTTAATACCTCTTCTGCCTTAACACCAAACAAGATATCATGCTGTAAAAAGGAGCACCCAATAATTTTGCCTTAACATGATCAGGTAAACCTTGTTCTTTTAACCAAGCATGCCTTCGAATCACAGATCCTGTGACTGCGGCTCTACAAGAAGCCTCTAATGAATCAAAACCACATTGAAGAGTATGTTTTCCCACTTGTTCAGCTGCATGCAATAAATCCTGCATTTCCTTATAGTTAGGACCTTCTGAGCTTGTAAGTATTTTCTGTTTTAACAGAGACATTAAATATTGTTGGTATTTAAGCATGTGGAACTGGCAATTTAAAGCCCTTACTGTTAAAGTTGCAGAAGTGTAAACTTTCTCCCCCCATCTATCTAATGCTATAGAATCCATGTCAGAGGGAACTGGATTTTTAGCAGTGGAAGCTTTTACTCTTTGGGACCCTGGGAAATAGTTTCTGGGCCAGCAGCAGGGTTTTTATAAAGAAATTTGTGAGAATCAGGGACTCTGTAGTACCTATCTGGCTTGACTGGTGCTGGGGGCAAAGAATCAGGGGTTAAACTGGATTCAGAGAACACATCATCCACAATATCTAACACACGCGGAATGGCAAGGGGCCTGTGCTGAGGCAAAAAAAGAACATCTCTGAGCCTTTTCTTGGATTCTGAATAATCCTGGCTCTCCCAATGGAAATGCTCCCTCATGGTATGTAAAGTTTCCCCAAAAGAGTAATCCTCAGGAGGAGAGGCTGAAGGGATTGATTCTTCAGCATCAGAGTCCTCATAGGGGGGTAAAGAGTATCCCTGGTCTGAAGAGGAATCAGAAGAAATGGAAACCTGGTCAGAGGAATCATAGTCTGTATCCTGCCTAGGCCTTTTATCAGGAGGGGTATGGGAACCCCTGATCAGAGTAATTAGGTCTTCGGCCATTTTGAGCATCTGTTTTTTAGGCATGGAGGCCTGTCCAGGTGAATGCTGTACTTGTTTCTTTGTCTTTAATGGAGTTTTAGACTTGGTTGTTGTTTTGATGGTAAGCTGTGAAGGTCTGAATACACCCTCAGAAGTCGATGCTTGCTCAGCGGCTCCGGACCCATCTGAGGGGTTAATTTCCGTAGGCCCCAATACCTTGAGTTTCCAGAGACCTAGAAATCTCCACGTGGGAGTCGGAGGCGGCCTGTGGCTCTGAGGTAGCGCGTGTCAGGGGCTGCGAAAGCGCCTCACTGAGAACCGGCGACTGGACTAGAAGAGGCTTCATCGTCAGTTTTGGACCTCGGATGCCTGTCTTTACCTTTGTCTATCTTTGTCTTTTTTGTGTATTCCGGTCGTCGATTGTTCCGACGGCATGGTATAATTGAACTTTCGGCCAAAATAATGGCGAGCAAAATCAAACCGACGATTAATAGTGTGCTTGTTAAATCTAGCACAGAACCGACAACTAATGACGTCGTGGTCTGGGCCTAGGCATGGAATACAGTAAGAATGAAAATATTTATGAGCTATTTGCTTCCCACAAGAAATGAAATTATTAACTTTTACTGACATCGGTCTGAGGCAAGAAAAAGTTTCCTCAATGGGGTACTTAGCTTTATTGAAGACTTTGGTTCTGAAATTCGAATTCGAAAATCTCAGGAGTCGGCAGACCGGCACGTGCGAACTGCTTTTGATCCTGGCACCGCGCGGCAAGAAAGACTGAAGTAAATGGCATCGGCTGCATCTTATATAACCCTGGCGCACTGACGTCAGGGAAGAAGCGACAGCAACCGACGCCGGACCAAGAGTTTCGAACTCTGGCCGACTGCGGGACTGCCTGATGGCAGGATAACCCAAGTGTAATGACTGCAGCAGTGAAACACGATGAAAATGTGCCCATTCCCTGAAACTGGGTCCAGGAGAAGTATCTTTTCTACTTTTCCGAATAGGATTTTCTAGTACTAGGCCTCCTTGCCTCAAGAATAACATCCAGCACCTAATTATTGAGGGTTGCTGGTGATGAGTTCAGGGGATTAGCCAGGCTGCAAGGTTCAGGGTCTGTAGCTGAGGGCGCAGAATCTGGCCCACCTGCTGGGACAGCAGGGAAGGAGTCTGAAGCAGGTGCCATGGTTGTAGCACTGTCAGACTGCGCAAAAGAGGGTACCAGTGCTGGAGGGGCCAGTCTAGTGCAATCAGGATTGTCCTTGGCTTGTCTTGTTTGATTTTTAGTAGAACTTTTGAGAGGGGCAGAGGGGGAAAGGCATAGACTGAGAGGCTTTCCAGGTGAAGGACAGGGCATCTACTTTACAAGCTTGGCTGTGGGGAGTTCTGGTGCAATATTTGCTCAACTGA
This sequence comes from Protopterus annectens, assembly GCF_019279795.1. NCBI lineage: Eukaryota > Metazoa > Chordata > Ceratodontiformes > Protopteridae > Protopterus > Protopterus annectens. The sequence continues at coordinate 1,557,171,514 of NC_056726.1, forward strand.
TAGTTCTGAGGGGAAGCAAAAAGGTCCACCTCTGGTGTCCCCCACCTGTTTCTCAAAAGCTTGAATATTGTGGGTTCCAGATGTTCTTCGTGTTTCACTGTTGCAGTCATTACGCAGGGGTAATCTGCTGGCAGGTTGCTCTCAGTTGGCCTGAATTACAAAGTCTTGGGTCCTGCGTCGGTTGCTGTCTCTTCCTCCATGATGTCAGGTCATCAGGGGTATAAAACATGCAGCCGACGCCATTTTAATCAGTCTTTCTTGCCGTGCGGTGCCCGAAGCAGAAGCAGTTCACAAGTGCCGGTCAGCAGACTCCTGCAATTTTCGTTTTCGAGTTTCGGTACCGAAGTCTTCAACCTAAAGCTAAGTATCCCGTTGGGGAAACTTTTTCTTGCTCCTTACCGATGTGAGTAAAAGTTAATAATTGTATTACTTGTGGGAAGCACATACCTCATAAGGATTTTCATTTGTACTATATTCCTTGCCTAGGCCCTGACCACAACGTGCCTTGCTGTCAGTTTTGTGCTAAATTTAACCAACGCACTATTAAGCGTCTGTATATTTTTGCTTCTAAATACTTTGGCTCAAGATTTAACTATCCTGAAATGTCGGCGGTTAGCAATCAGACTACCAGAATTAATAAGAAACGCAAAGAAAAAGAGAGAGACAGACTGTCGAGGTCCAAAACAGACGAAGCTTCTCCTAAGCCAGTCGCCGGTACTCAGTGAGGTGCTTTCGCAGCCCCTGATGCCCGCTACTTTTGATTCGCAGGCCTCTACCAAGACCCATTCAGAGTCCGTATGCCGTGAGATTCTTCAAGTACTGGACCCGCAGATGTCTCTCCCTTGGATGGGTCCGGAGCCGCTGAGCAGGCACCGGCTTCTGAGGTTTTCAGGCCTAAAGATTTGTATATTAAACAGACGCCATCATCAAAAACAAGGCCAAAACCAACTTTTATGTCTAAAAAAACGACGCATGAGCCATGTGTTCAGGCCCCTATGCCTAAAAAAACAAATGATCAAAATGGCTGAGGATTTAATTACCTTGATCAGGGGTTCCCAACCACCTCCTGCCAAGAGGCCTAGGCAAGGCGCTGATTATTCAGATCAGGTTTCCATTTCTTTGATTCCTCTTCTGATCAGGAATTTTCTATTCCACCATATGAGGACTCTGATGCAGAAGAATCCATCCCTTCTGCTTCTTCTCCTGAGGATTTTTCTTTTGGAGAAACTTTGCATACCTTAAGGGAACATTTTCATTGGGAAAGTCAGGATTTTTCAGAATCCAAAAAGAGGCTTGGGGATTTCCTTCTTCTACCTCACCACAGGCCTTTGGCTATACCTCCTGTTTTAGACATTGTTGATGATGTTTTCTCAGAATCCAGCATGGCTCCTGATTCCCAGCCTCCGGCTCCTAGTAAGCCAGACGGATATTACAGGGTTCCTGACTCCTACAAGTTTCTTTTCAAAAACCCTACTGCTGACCCTGAAACAATTTCTCAGGGTCCCAAGGGTGTTAAGACTTCTACTGCTAAAAATCCTACCCCTTCTGACAGAGATTCCAGGGCACTGGATAGATGGGGTAAGAAGGTTTATACGTCTGCAACCCTGGCAATCAGGGTTTTAAACTGTCAATTTCATATGCTTAAATATCAACAGCATGTCATGGGCTTACTTAAACAGAAAATTATGTTGATTTCTGACTGTGTGAAAAATAAAGAGTTACAGGATTTATTGCATTCAGCTGAACAAGTTGGAAAGCATACTTTGCAATGTGGTTTTTATTCCTTGGAGGATTCCTGCAGGGCCGCCGTAACTGGATCTATGATAAAAAGGCATGCTTGGCTCAAGGAGCAAAATCTGCCTGATCATGTTAAAGCTAAATTGATGGATGCTCCTTTACAACAGGACAGTCTATGTGGTAATAAGGCAGAAAAAGATGAAAGACAAAACTAAATCTATGGAAACTGTAAAAGATTTCTTACAAGTGCAGCCACTCAGGTTCAGTAGGCACTGGCCTACTAAGAATTGGTCCTTTCCAGTAACCAACCGAGCCGCTCAGATCAAACCCAGACACTCCAAAGGCTCCAGGTTTCAGTCACAAGGAACATGCAGGACAAAACAATGGGGTGCCTCCACCTCCAAATCTGGAAGTAGCAAAGCACCCCCTACGGTAAACAGTCTCAATGACTTCCCTCTGCCATTTCCAAGCACTTATCTTTTGGCAGCCCCTTTGGGGGGAAAACTAGCACTTCATGCTCAAAATTGGCATCTAATTACCCAGGACAGGTGGGTCTTAAATATAGTATCCCAGGGATACAGATTTCATTTCCACACGTTGCCAATTCCAAATGGATGGCCAGATCTGCCTCCAAATCAGTGGGCAGAGGCCCAGAAACAAGTCATGTCCCTCATGGATATGGGGGCTATTCAGCCAGTACCAGAAAAGGAAAAAGGGCAAGGTTTTTATTCAAGACTTTTCCTGGTACCCAGAAAAGACAAATCATGGCGTCCAATTCTGGACTTATCCATTCTAAATACCTTCCTGGACATTCCAAAATTCAAGATGCTGACTCTACAACAGTTACTGCCTATGCTAGGCAAGGATGCCTGGTTGGTAACGCTAGACTTAGAAGAGGCTTACCTGCATATCCCAATCAGGGAATCTTGCAGAAGATACCTCCACTTCAAAGCAGGCTGTTTGCATTACCAATTCTCTGCACGGCCCTTTGGCTTATCTACTGTGCCCAGGGTTTTCACAAAATGCCTGGCACCAGTGATTGTATTTTGCAGACAAAGAAACATTCAAATTTATCTTTATCTGGACGATTGTCTAATTCAGGCAGAAAACAAGGACACGCTTCTACAACATCTGGCGTTTGTAAAAAGGCTTCTACCATGCCTAGGGTACACCATAAACGTAAAGAAATCACAACTGGTGCCCTCTCAAATAATTAAATTCCTGGGTGCAAGCTTGAATACAACTGCCCAGATGGTTTACCTCACGCCAGACAAACAAATTCAATTGATGGCATACTTCAAACAAGTGGCGACAAAAACCCAGCTATCTGCAAGACAAATTCTGCAGGCTTTGGGGTACATGGCTTCCTGCATTCTACAAATTTCATATGCAAGACTGCATATGAGGAAACTTCAATGGTACCTAAAAAGCTTATGGAGTCAACATTGTCACAGCCTGGAAACAATGATTCCTCTCACTCCTTGCCTGCAACAGGAGTTCCTATGGTGGGCAGAGGCCTGCCACCAAAACAAGGGACTGTCATTCATTCTACCCCCTGCTACCAAAACCCTGACTACAGATGCTTCAGATTATGCTTGGGGGGCCCATCTGGCAGGGAGATGCATTCAGGGCGAATGGAGCCCAAATCAAATGACCTACATATCAACCAGAAAGTAATGCTAGCTGTACAGAATGCTCTGACAGCCTTCAAGGACTTCTCTTATCCAGGGCAACTACTGATAAAGACAGACAACACCACAGTTATGTGTTACATAAACAAGCAGGGGTTACCCACTCCTACCCCCTTTGCAGACTAGCCATGGCCTTGCGGAACACAGCCTTGACTTACACCAAATACATCTACAAGCTCAATTCCTGCCAGGAAAGCAAAATACTCTGGCAGGCGAACTAAGCAGAAACCTTATAGACCCACACGAATGGAAACTGGATCCACAAATCTTCAGCATGTTGACATGAAAATGGGGGAGCCCATACATAGATCTTTTTGCCTCTCCCCAAAACTATCAGTTGGACATATTCTGCACAAGAATTCACCACAAAAAAGCTTGGAAAGCGGATGCTCTATCCTTCAGCTGGAAAAACCTATCAGTCTACGTCTTCCCCCTCTGCTCTCCAAGGTTTTACTAAAAGACAGGAAAAACCAAAAATTATTCTGATTGCTCCAGACTGGTCTCACCAACACTGGTACCCGCTTCTATGGAATACGTCATGCCTTCCTCCGTGGTACCTACCTCATACACCTCATCTACTGTCTCAGCAGAACTATCAAATTCTGCACACTCAGCTTCAAACTCTGAATATTGCAGCATGGCTAATCAACTAATTTCACCAGTCACATCTCTCAGTAAACCTGTCATGGATGTCATTTTGGCGGTTAGAAGGCCTAGTACTAGAAAATCTTATGCTGATAAATGGAAAAGATTCTGTGCCTGGAACCAAGCACAAGGAATAAACACAACAATGCCCAATATTCCTTAGATTCTGCAATATTTAACGGAGATGCTTTACAGGGCCTATCTTTTTCTTCTATAAAAATCCATGCCTCTGCCATCTCGGCTCATTACAACACAGAGCCTCCTCTCTTCTCACCCCCTGCTAAAGCAGTACTTCAGAGGGGCCAAAAATTTGAGACCTCCGAGGAGAGCACAAACTCCTGCATGGGACCTCAGTTTTGGCTGGTAAAACTCACCTTACCTCAGTTTGAACCAGCTGCTACTGCAGACATAAAATTTCTTTCATGGAAGACAGTCTTCCTCTTAGCAGTCACTTCAGCTAGAAGGATTTCAGAACTACAGGCTCTCATGGCAGTGGAGCCTTTCATTATCTTTTATCCGGACAGGGTGGCCCTCAGGACCAATCCCATCCTTTATTCCTAAGGTGGTATCCAGTGTGACTCTTAATCAGACCATTCATCTGCCAACTTTTTTCCCAAATCCGCAGAACAAGGGGGAGTGGATTCTGCATTCATTGGATGTACACAGACAACTGAGATTCTACTTAAACAGGACAAAATCTCCAAAAAAGTCTGAGCAACTACTGGTGGCATTTGCTGCAGGGGCAGAGGGAAAGACTATTTCAAAATGGATAAGCCATTGTATTTGTTTCAGCTACATGCAGCATGGTAAACCTGTCCCCAAGGGGATCAGATCCCATTCCACCAGGGCTGCATCTACTTCTGCAGCTTTTCTCAGAGGGGTTCCTACTAGAGACATTCTAGAAGCTTCTACTTGGAGCTCAGTTCATACGTTCACCAAACATTACCATTTACCTCTCTTTTCTAAATTCAGAGCAGGCTTTGCCACTGCTGTCCTGCAGGGCCTTATAACTGCTCCTAATGCTGTATAATTACATCCTCCCAACCATAGCTTTGGGATTCTACCCAAATGTAATGACTGCAACAGTGAAACACGAAGAACATAGTACAGTTGTGTACATTTACCATAAATGTAGATGTTCGAGAGTATTCACTGTTGCAGTCAAGCTTACCCACCCGCCAGCCCCCATTTCTCTCTTATTATACCTCTTCTTTCCTTTACTATGCTCAAAAGCCTTTTTGGTGTATTTAGTTTTAGTTGAAGGTACATCTTTTGTGTTCTAAATTAGATGTATATACACATACATATATATATTTTTTAATTTTGCTCCCCATTTGGGGGGCACCTGACATCTGGGGCAAGAAAAACTGATTAAAATGACATCAGCTGCATGTTTTACACCCCTGACGACCTGACGTCATGGAAGAAGAGACAGCAACCGACGCAGGGCCCAAGACTTTGTTATTCAGGCCGACTGAGGGCAACTTGCCAGCAGATTACCCCAAATGTAATGACTGCAACAGTGAATACACTCTAACATCTACATTTATGGTAAGTGTACACAAATGTACTTTTCCACTCGTGTGGGTCCATGAGATTTCTGCCTATGTCGTCTGTCAGTGAATTTAGTTTGTCTGGCAGGAATTGAGCTTGTAGGTGCACTTGGTTGCTCAAGGCTGTGTTCCACAGAGCCATGGCTAGTCTGCAGAGTGGGTAAGAATGGGTTCCCCCCTGCTTGTTTATGTACCACATAACTGTGGTGTTGTCAGTCTTTACCAGTAGTTGTCCTGGAAGAATAAGGCCTTTGAAGGCTGTCAGAGCATTCTGTACAGCTAACATTCCTTTTTGATTGATATGCAGGTGCATTTGCTTTTGGTTCCATTTGCCCTGAATGCACTGTCCTGCCATGTGAGCCCCCCATGCATAGTCTGATGCTTTTGTTGTTAGGGTTTGGGCGGCAGGGGGTAGGAGTGAAAGAAGTCCCTTGTTGTGGTTGCAGGCCTCTGCCCACCGAAGAAACTCTGTCCTTAGGCAAGGAATGATAGGAATCATTGTTTCTAGGTCCTGAGAATGTTGACACCAGAGACTTTTTAGGTACCATTAAAGTTTCCTCATATGCAGTCTAGCATATGGAATTAGTACAATGCAAGAGGCCATGAACCCTAGGGCTTGCAGCAATTTTCTTGCAGATAGCCGGGTTTTGGTGGTCAGTAGATTGAAGTAGTTTGTCAAATAAATTTGTTTCTCTGGAGTGAGTTGTGCTCAAGCTGGCTCCCAAGAATACAATCTGTTGGCTGGGTACAAGCTGTGATTTCTTTTCGGTGATGGTGTACCCCAGTGAAGTTAGAAGTCTCTTTACAAATGCCAGGTGCTGAAGTAGCAATTCCTGACTGTCCACCTGAATCATGCAATCGTCCAAGTATGGGTAAATTTGAATTCTTCTCTGCCTGCAATATGCAATGGCTGCAATTAGGCACTTTGTGAATAACCTGGGTGCAGTAGATCAGCCAAAGGGAAGTGCAGAGAACTGATAGTGCATAGAGCCTCCTCTGAAGCGTAGGTATTTTCTGCAAGATTCCCTTATGGGGATGTGCAGATAAGTTTCTTTTAAGTCTAGGGTTGCTAGCCAGGAGTCCTTGGCTAGCATAGGAAGGAGCTGTTGGAGAGTTAGCATTTTGAATTTTGGAACCACCAAAAAGGTGTTGAGAACAGACAGATCCAGGATAGGACGCCAAACATTTTCTTTTCTGGGGACCAGAAACAGTCTGGAATAAAAGCCTTGTCCTCTTTGTTCTGCTGGGACAGGTTGAATAGCCTTGATACTGAGAAGAGAAAGTACTTGCTTTTGGGCCTCTGCCCACTGGTTTGGGGGGAGGTCTGGCCATCCGCTTAGGGTTGGGAGTGAGTGGAACTGGAATCTGTATCCCTGGGAAACCATGTTTAAGACCCATTTGTCTTGGGTAATGTTTTGCCAGTTTTTGGCACGCACAGCACGTTTCCCTCCTAAAGGTGCAAGCACTTGGGCAAGGCTTGGAAGCGTTAATGAAAAGTCATTGTGTAATTTTACCATAGGGTGGTGGCTTACTACACCCTGTTTTGGACATGGGAGCACTTCATTGCTTAGATCTGTGCATAACCTGAGACTGAAGTCTTGGTGGTCTGCTGCCCCTGGGCTTGGACTGAGAAGGCCTGGAAGGGACTGGAAAAGACCACTTTTTTTGATGGCCAATGCCTACTGAATCTAGGTGGCTGTACTTGTAAGAAATCTTTAACAGTTTGCATAGATTTAGCTTTCTCCTCCATTCTTTTGAGGACTTCTGCTTTATTGACAAATAGACACTCTTGATTTAATGGTGCATCCAGTAATTTTGCTTTGACATGATCTGGCAAGTTCTGTTCCTTAAGCCAAGCAAGTCTTCTAAGAACAGACCCTGTGACAGCAGCCCTGCAAGATGCTTCTAAGGCATGAAACCCACATTGCAAAATATGTTTACCAACTTGGTTAGCAGAATGCATTAATTCTTGTAAATCTGTGTTCTGCACAGTCAAGAATCAACAATATTTTTGTTTAATTAGCTCCATAATGTGCTGCTGATACTTTAAAATATGAAACTGGCAATTTAAAGCCCTGATGGCAAGAGTAGCAGAGGTGTATACCTTTTTACTCTGTCTACAGCCCTAGAATCCCTGTCTGAAGGGGTGGGATTTTTGGCGGTTGTAGCCTTAATGTCTTTAGGTCCCTAGGGAATGGTCTCTGGATCCGCAGGAGTCTTAAAAAGGAATATGTGTGAGTCAGACACTCTGTAGTACCTGTCAGGTTTCCTGGGAGCTGGAGGCAAGGTATCAGGGGGCAAGGCTGGATTCCAGGAAGACATCTACAATTTCCAGAACAGGAGGGATAGCTAGAGGTCTGTGCTGAGGCAAGCTTAAAAATTCCGATTCCGAGTCTCTCTTTGGACTGGGAGTAGTCCTGGCTCTCCCAGCGGAAATGCTCGCTACGGGTGTGCACAGCTTCACCAAAGGAAAAATCTTCTGGAGGGGAAGCAGAGAGAATGGAATCCTCTGCATCAAAATCCTCATAGGTAGACAAGGGTATGTCCTGGTAATCAGAAGGATCAGATTTATCAGAGTCCTGATCAGAAGAATCAGAAGGAAAATCAGTTCTGGATATCTTTGCGGGGGAAGGCTGACTTTCCCTAATTAAAGTAATGAGGTCCTCTGCCATTCTAAGCATTTGTTTTTGTGGCATGTGGGCCTGAGAATGAGCTTTGTTCATTTGTTTCCTAGGCATAGTGCGAACTTTAGGCCTGAGAAATTCAGTATTTTTTGATTGAAACGAAGTCGTCAGTTTAATATGAAAATCGGAAGGCCTGAATACACCCTCAGAAGTCGGTGCCTGCACAACAGCTCCGGAGCCATCCATGGTAGAAACAGCCGGAGATTCCATAGACGAAGAAGCATCGCGCAGCATACCGGACTCCGAATGGGTCTCAGCAGAGGCCTGCAAATCTGTAGAAGCGGGTATCAGAGGCTGCGAAAGTGCCTCACTGAGTACTGGCAGACTGGCGACAAGCTTAATGTTAGTGTAGTCGGCAGCCTTGATCCTATGCGGTCTGTCTTTGTCTTTATCCTTAATTTCTTTTGAAAGATCGGTAGTCAGATGGCTTATCGAAGCCATTTCGGAGTACGGAGATCGAGAGTGAAAGAATTTCGCTACAAAAATTGCCCGACTAATAGTGCGGGCTTTGAACAAGGCACAAAACCGACAGCGAGGGACATTGTGGTCCGGGCCTAAACAGGTGACGCAGTAAGAATGAAAATCTCTGTGAGGTATCTGCTTTCCACAGATAAGACAATTATTAATTTTTTCATACATCGGTTAGAGCAAAAAAAGAGGATCCCCAACGGGATACTTATCTTTTAGAAGACTTCAGGTCTGAAACTTGAAAAATGAAATTTCAGGAGGCGGACGACTGGCTCTTGCGAACTGCTTCTGCTTCGGGCAATGCACAGCAAGAAAGACTGATGTAATGGTGTTGGCTGCATATTTTATACCCCTGACGACCTGACGTCATGGAAGAAGCAACAGTATCTGATGCAGAAATCCCAAGACTCTGGTATTCAGGCAAGCTGAGGGCTACCTGCAGGTAGATAACCCAAACGTGATGACTGCAACAGGGAAACATGAAGAACATCTGTACTATGTTCTTCGTGTTTCACTGTTGCAGTCATCACATTTGGGTTGATTCCCAAAGCTGAAAAAAAGGGTGGAAGCAGTCAAGAAGACTGGGGGCTGGCTAGGATGCCCTGCAAGACTGCGGTGGCAAAGCCTGTCCTGGATTTGGAGAAGATGGGCAGATGGTAATGCTTGGTGAAGGTATGAACAGATGTCCATGTTGCAGCCTCCAGGATGTCCCTGGTGGGACTCCTCTGAGGAAAGCTGCAGAGGTGGAGGTTGCTCTGGTAGAATGTATCCTGACCCCCTTGGGGGTAGGTTTCCCATGTTGCTTGTAGCAGAAATGGATGCAGTGTGCTATCCATTTGGAAATGGTATGTTTGGATATGGCTTTGCCCTCCGCTCCTGCAGCAAAGATGAACAACAATTGATCAGTCTTTCTAAATTATTTAGTCCTGTGAGCTGTCTGTGCACATCTAGGGAGTGCAATATCCTTCCCCCCTTGTTTTGTGGGTTAGGGGAAAAAGGTGGGCAAATGAAGGGATTGGTTGAGAGCCACACTGGACACCACTTTTGGCATGAAGGGTGGGTTAGTCCTGAGGGAGACCCAGTCAGCATGGAAAATGATGAAGGGCTCTACAGCCATTAGTGCTTCTAGCTCAGATACTCTTCTTGCTGAAGTGATGGCCAGAAGCAAGGCTGTCTTCCGAGAGAGAAACTTTAACTCTGCTGAAACTGCTGGTTCAAAGGAGGGCAGGGTGAGCTTTTATAACTCAAAGTTTAGGTCCCAAGCTGGGGTAGGTGCTCTTCTGGGTGGTCTCAAGTTTTTAGCCCCTCTTAGGAACTGTTTGATGAGATGGTGAGAGAAAAGAGGTGGCTCTGTGCTGAAATGAGCAGAAATAACAGAGGCATGAATTTTAATAGAAAAAAAGGAGAGACCCCCTGTGTAGTAGGTCAGCAAGGTAATCCAGGATGAGACGTAGGGAGGGCTGTACTGTCCCAGCTCCCTTAGCTTGGATCCAGGTGCAAAACCTCTTCCATTTGTCAGCTAGGGCATCTGGCTTTACGTATAACACCTAGAACTTGTTTGCTGAGATTGTCAGCTTGTGCAATGGTCAGGGAATAAGCCAGGCTGCCAGACCGAGCGTCTGCAGTTGGGGATGCATGAATTCTCCATCCCTCTGGGTCATGAGTGTTGGGATCTGAGGGAGATGCCATGGTGGCAGAGGTGAGAGGCTGTGCAGCAGTGGGTACCAGTGTTGCTGTGACCAGTCTGGGGCAATCAGGATTGTCCTCTGTTTTTCCTCCCTTATTTTGAGCAGTACCCTTGTAATAAGCGGTAGAGGGGGAAATGCACAGACAGAGATGTTAACCCACTGGAAGGATAGAGCATCCACTTTCCAGGCCTTGCAGTGAGGCTCCCTGGTGCAGAATTTGCTGAGCTGATGGTTGGAGTAGGACGCAAAGCGGTCGACCTTCAGGGTGTCCCATTTCTGAGTTACAAGGGTGAAGGTTCTTTGGTCTAGCTGCCACTCGTGTGGGTCCAGAAGATTTCTGCTTAAGTTGTCTGCCAGAGAGTTTAGAGAGCCTGGCAGGAATTGTGCTAACAGGTGTAGTTGCATGGCTGAGGCTGTGTGCCAAAGGGTCATGGCAAGCCTGCACTGAGAGTACGAGTGAGTACCTCCCTACTTGTTGATATACCACATCACAGTGGTGTTGTCTGTTTTGGTCAGTAGAGCCTCTGGGGAGAGTAGGGGTCTGAAAGCTGTCAGTGCGTGTTGGGACAGCTAACATCTCTTTTTGGTTGATGTGCAGATGTATTTGATGTGGCCTCCATTGGCCCTGTATGCACCTGCCATCCAGGTGTGCACCCCACTCATAGTTTGATGCGTCCTGTGGCGAGGGTCTGGGTGGCATGGGGTTATGAGAAGGGTAGTCCCTTGTTGTGGTAGCATGCTGCTGCCCACGAAAGGAAATCTTTCCTTAAACAAGGTATCACTGGTATAAGAGTTTCCAGGTCATGAGTGTTGACACCAAAGGCTTTTTAGGTACCACTGTAGTTTCCTCATATGCAGTCTGACATACGGAATGAGTAGAATGCAAGACGCCATGAACCCCAGAGCTTGCATGATTTTCCTTGCGGATCACTGAGGTCTGGTGGCTAGTTGAGAGAAATAGGCTGTCAGGTAGGTTTGTTCTTCTATTGTAAGGAATACCATCTGGGATGCTGTGTCCAGGCTTGCTCCCAGGAATATAATTTTTTGGGTGGGTACTAGTTTGGATTTCTTTTCGTTGAAAGTATACCCAGGAAGGTCAGTAGGTCCTTTACAAAAGCCAGGTGCTTGAGCAGTTTTTCCTGACAGTCTGCCTGAATCAGGCAGTCGTCTACATATGGGTAAATTTGAATATTTCTTTGACTGCAAAAAAGCAATGGCGGGAGCCAGACATTTTGTGAAAACTCTGGGAGCAGTGGATAAACCAAAGGGAAGCACAGAGAACTGAAAGTGCAGTGATCCTGCCCTGAAACGTAGATATTTCCTGCATGATTCCCTGATTGGGATGTGAAGGTAGGCCTCTTTTAGGTCTAGGGTGGCTAACCAAGCATCATTGGACAGCATAGGTAGTAGTTGCTGGAGGGTGAGCATTCTGAATTTTGGTCATCACCAGAAAGGTGTTTAGAATGGACAGATCGAGGATGGGGTGCCAGGTGCCCTCTTTCCTGGGTACCAGGAAGAGTCTGGAGTAGAAACCTTGGCCTATCTGTTTTTGCAGGAACGTGCTCTATTGCCCTCATAGAGAGCAAGGAAATTACTTACTTTTTGACCTCTGCCCACTGGTTTGGGGAAGATCGGGGAACCCTTTTGGGGTTTGTAAAGTGTGGAAATAAAATTTGTATCCCTGGGACACTATGTTGAGGACCCAGCGGTCATTGGGTAATGGTGGCCCAGGTGCTTGTGTGGAAGGAAAGTGTTTCTCCTAGGGGCAAGAGCAGGTGGGCAGGGGGAGGGGGTGTAAGTGGAAAGTCATTATGAGTTCTTACCATGAGGGGGTGGCTTAGCACTCCCTGTTTTTGAAGAGCAGAAACTCCATTGCTTAGATCTCTGGGGCTGCTGTTTGGGGGGGGGGTTGCTTCCCCTGAGTCTGGGCTGAGCTGACCTGGAGGGGGCAGGAAAGGACCAGTGCTTGGAGGGGCAATGCCTACTGAACCTCGGTGGCTGGATCTGCAGGAAGTTCTTAACTCTCTGCATAGATTTAAGCTTTTTTCTTTCATCTTTTTTTAAGACCTCCTCTGCCTTGGTGCCAAATAAGTTGTCTTTGTGCAAGGGTGCATCCAATAATTTGGATTTGACATGGTCTGGCATGGGCTGTTCCTTAAGCCAAGCATGCCTTCTAAGGATAGAACCAGTGACTGCTGCCCTGCAAGACGCTTCTTGGGTGTCAAAACCACATTGTAAGGTGTGCTTAGTTACTTGACTTGCAGAATGCATTAACTCTTGTAACTATTTTCTGCACAAGCAGGAAAAGATGATATTTTTGTTTGAGGAGTTCCATGGTGTGTTGCTGAAATTTTAGCATATGGAACTGACAATTTAGTGCTCTAATAGCAAGAGTAGCAGAGGTGCATACTTTTTTACCCCATCTGTCTAATGCTTGGGAATCCCTATCTGAGGGGATGGAATTCTTAGCAGAAGTTGCCTTACTTCCTTTAGGTTCTTGAGAAATAACCTTAGGGTCAGCAGTAGGATTTTTGAAAAGAACTTTGTGAGAGTCAGGGTGTAGTACTAGTCAGGTTTTCTGGAAGCAAGAGGTAGGGTTGTCAGGAGTCAAACTGGACTCCATAAAAACATCATCCACAATATCCAGGACAGGAGAAATGGCCAGAGGTCTGTGCTGTGGAAGATAGTACAGTTGTGTACACTTACCATAAATGTAGATGTTAGAGTGTCTTCAATGTTGCAGTCATGACTGTAGGGTTCTCCCCTGCCGGCAGGCAGTCCTCGGTCGTCCAGAATCCCAAAGTCTGGGTCCGGCGTCGGCTGCTCAGCCATGCTTCCTGACGTCAGAGCGCCTGGAGTACAAAACTGACAGCAGACGCCATATTCTCCAGTTTTTCTTGCCCCAGATGTCAGGAGTTCCAAAATGAGTAAGATCCCATACCCTTTGCAAATACACCGCAGAAGAAGGGTGAAGAAGGGAACTACACAAAAGAAAAAATAAGAGGGGATAGGAGGGAGGGTAATTCAGACTGCAACAGTGAAGACACTCGAACATCTACATTTATGGTAAGTGTACACAACTGTACTATGTTCATCGTGTTTCACTGTTGCAGTCATGACTGTAGGGTTGAATCCCAAAGCAGAATAAAAGGGAGGTGGTCATAAAGTAGAGGGGGTGGCTAAAAGGCCCTGCAAGACTGCAGAAGCAAAGCCTGCCCTAGACTTAGAGTAGAGAGGTAGATTGTAGTGCTTAGAAAAAGTATGCACTGAACTCCAAGTTGCAGCTTCCAAAATGTCTTTGGTAGGAACTCCCCTGAGGAAGGCAGCTGAAGTGGCAGCAGCTCTGGTAGAGTGAGTCCTTATACTCCCTGGGATTTGCTTTCCATGGTGTGAATAACACAATCTGATTACATGAGCAATCCATTTTGAAATGGTCTGTTTTGAAATGGCTTTACCTTGGGAACTTGAAGCATAAGAAACAAACAATTGTTCTGATTTCCTGATGCCCTTGGTTCTGTCCAGGTAAAAACGTAGTTGTCTGTGTACATCCAAGGAATGCAAGATCCTTTCCCCCTTACTTTGAGGACTGGGGAAAAAGTTGGCAAGTGAATAGTTTGATTTAAAGCCACTTTGGAAACCACCTTAGGCATGAAAGTAGGATTAGTCCTTAAAGACACCCTATCTTGATGAAAAATAATATATGGTTTCAAAGCCATGAGAGCTTGCAACTCCTAAACTCTCCTGGCAGAGGTCAGAGCTAACAGGATGGCTGTCTTCCAAGATAAAAACTTGATGTCAGATGTGGCAGCAGGCTCAAAAGGAGGTAAGGTGAGTTTTTCCAGAACATAGTTGAGATCCCAGGCAGGAATGGGTGGAGATCTAGGGGGCCTTAAGTTCTTAGCTCCTCTGAGAAACTGTCTCATGAGCTGGTGGGAAAAGATTGGAGGGTCTATATTATAATGAGCAGAAATAGCAGAGGCATGTATCTTTATGGAAGAAAAAGAGAGACCCTTATGTAAGAGGTCTGTCAGGTAAAGTAAAATCAGAGGAATGTCAGGAATAAGAGGGTCCGAATCCTGAGCCTGCATCCAGGTGCAAAATCTTTTCCATTTTCCTGCATAAGATTTTCTAGTGCTAGGCCGTCTGGCTTCTAAAATGACATCCATAACCTGCTTGGGTAGGAGAGAATGAATCACAGACCCTGGATTAACCAGGCCGCCAGGTTGAGAGTTTTGACATGGGAGTGCAGAACCTGACCCTGGTGTTGGGACAGAAGGTTCGGAGTCTGTGGTAAAACCCAAGGGGGCTCCAGAGAAAGGTTTTTCAGTGTTGGGTACCAAAACTGTCGAGGCCAATTTGGGGCCAGCAAAATTATCATCTTGGGCTTGTCCTGTTTGATCTTTAATAACACCCGTGGAAGAAGGGGTAGAAGCGGGAAGGCATACCCCGAGAGGTTTCTCCAACTGAATGATAGTGCATCCACTTTCCAAGCTAGTTCGTGGAATGTCCTGGTGCAAAAAATCTGTAGTTGATGATTGAGGTGGGATGCAAAGAGGTCTATGTGAGGACATGCCCTGACTGCTGTAATCATCTTGAATATTTTGGTGTCCAGCATCCATTCGTGTGGGTCCGACAGGTTTCTGCTCAGACTGTCTGCCAGGAAAGTTTTGCTTCCCTGGTAGAAACTGAGCTTGAAGTTCCAATTTGCAAGCTAGAGCTGTGTTCCATAGATTCATGGCTAGTCTGCAAAGGGGATAGGAATGTGATCCCCCTTGCTTGTTTATGTACCACATAACTGTGGTGTTGTCTGTCCGTATCAGTACTTGCCCTGGTTGTAGAAGATTCCTGAAGGCCAATAGAGCGTTCTGAACGGCTAGCATTTCCTTTAAATTGATATGCAGGTGCTTCTGATCCTTTGTCCAAAGGCCTGCAGACAGTTGCCCTGCAAATGGGCTCCCCATGCATAATCTGAGGTGTCCGTGGTTAGTATCTGACTGGCTGGAGGCAGACTGAAGGGTTTTCCCTTTGTTTAGAGTACATGCCTTGGACCACCAAAGGAATTCCTTTTGAGAACAAGGCAGGACGGTGATCTGTATGTCTAAACTGTGGCAATGCTGAGACCATACATTTTTTAGGTACCACTGTATTTTCCTCATATGTAGCCTTGCATATGGTACGAGAAGGATGCAGGAGGCCATGTAACCCAAAGCCTGCAGGAATTTCCTTGCAGATAGCTGAGTTAATGTTGCCAAGGTTTTGAAAGTTGAAGCCAGCTGTAATTGTTTTTCGTATGTCAGAAATGCCATCTGGGTTGGTGTGTTTAGAAGAGCACCCAGAAAAGTTATCTGTTGCGAGGGTGTCAAATTTGACTTTTTTATGTTGACAGTGAATCCCAGGAACTTGAGAAGTTTCTGAACAAATTCTAGATGCTGGAGTAAGACATCCTTGCTGTCTGCCTGAATAAGACAATCATCCAGATAAGGGTAAATTTGAATTCCCTTGAGTCTGCAGTAAGCTACTACTTGAGCCAGGCACTTGGTGAAGACCCTGGGTGCAGTAGACAATCCAAAGGGCAGCACAGAGAATTGATAATGCCTCGATCCGGCCTTGAACCAGAGGTATTTTCTGCACTCCTGCCTGATGGGAATGTGTAAATAAGCCTCCTTTAAATCCAAAGTTACCATCCATGCATTTTTGGTCAGCATTGGGAGTAGCTGCTGTAGAGTAAGCATCTTGAATTTTGGTATTTCGGGAAAAGTGTTTAAGACTGACAGATCCAGAATGGGTCTCCATGAATTTTGCTTTCTGGAGACTAGAAAGAGCCTTGAGTAAAAACCTTGTCCCATTTCTGAAAGTGGAACCAGTTCTATGGCTTTCATAGCCAAGAGGGCTTCCACCTGGTTTAAGGCCTCTAACCACTGATGTTTTGGTAGATCTGGCCATCCGCTTGGTCTTGGTAGGGTATGAAAATAGAATTTGTAACCTCTGGAAACCACATCCAGAACCCACTTGTCTTGGGTTATAGGAGTCCAAGTTAGGTGAAAAAGAGAAAGTTTTCCTCCGAGAGGGGCTTCCAGGCAAGAAGTTCCTGCAGCCCAACAGAGGGAGTCATTGAGCCTGTTTTCTATGAGCTTGCGGCCTGTCCTCTCCTCCCCTAGGGGTGGAAGCAATCCACTGTGTTGGTTTATAAGAGGCTTGCGTTTGAGGCCTTCCTCGGGAGCGTCTGTATCTACCCCTCTGAGGCCTGTCTGAATTGGGAAAGGACCAATTTTTTGTAGGCCAATTCCTACTAAATCTGGGTGGCTGTACTTGTAAGAAATCCTTAACCGTTTGCATGGATTTTGCCTTGTCCTCCATCTTCTTTATCACCTCTTCAGCCTTAGATCCAAACAAAACATTATGCTGAACAGGAGCATCCAATAACTTAGCTTTTACTTGATCTGGCAAGTTTTGTTCCTTTAACCAAGCATGCCTTCTAATGACTGTACCAGAGGCAGCAGCCCTACAAGAAGCCTCTAAGGCATCAAATCCACAGTGTAAACCATGCTTCCCAACTTGTTCAGTGGCATGCATTAAGTCATGTAATTCCTTATCATCTGCACAGGCGGAAATGGAAGTTAGCTTTTGTTTCAAAACAGACAGAAGGAATTGCTGGTATTTCAGCATATGAAATTGACAGTTTAAAGCCCTAATAGATAAAGTAGCTGAAGTGTACACTTTTTTGCCCCATCTTTCTAAAGATCTGGAATCCTTCTCAGTGGGAATGGGGTTTTTAGCAGAAGCGGCCTTAACCCCCTTAGGGCCCTGAGAAATGGTTTCAGGATCAGCAGTAGGGTTCTTGTATAAAAACTGGTGGGAATCAGGAACCCTATAATATCTGTCTGGCTTAACAGGAGCTGGAGGAAAAGAGTCAGGAGTTAAGTTAGCTTCCGAAAAAGCATCATCCACAATATCCAAAATAGGAGGAATAGCCAGGGGTCTATGTTGGGGAAGAAGAAAAAAATCCCTTAGTCTTTTCTTAGATTCCGAGTACTCCTGTCCTTCCCAGTGAAAATGTTCCCTCATTTCATGCAAAGTTTCCCCAAAAGAGAAATCCTCAGGGTGAGAAGCTGAAGGAATGGATTCCTCAGCATCAGAATCCTCATAAGGAGGGAAAGAATATTCCTGGTCAGAAGAAGAAACTGAAGAAACAGAAGCCTGATCAGAGGAGTCATAATACACTTCCTGCCTTGGCCTTTTATCTGGAGGGGAATGTGAACCCCTAATCATAGTAAGTAAGTCCTCTGCCATCTTAAGTAACTGTTTCTGAGACTTGGGTGCCGGATCAGAAGAGGCCTGGGCTGCAGTCTTTGAATTGGAAGGAGTCTTTGCCTTTGTCTTTGCCATTATTAGAAGCTGAGTAGGCCTGAAAACCCCTTCGGAAGCCGGTACCTGCACAGCGGCTCCGGACCCATCCGAAGGAGCATTGTCCGAAGGTCCTGCAACAGAAATATTCAAAGGCCTAGTTGGCTCCTCGTGGGAGTCCGTTTCGGCTATCGGTTCCGAAGTGGCCGACGACAGGGGCTGCAAAAGTGCCTCACTGACGACGGCCGAACCTGAAGGTGGCTCTGCTTGTACAACATCGTCTGATTTGGACCTCGGAGGCCTGTCTTTATCCTTGCGTCGTTTGTGAACTCCGGTAGCCGGAACCGTATCCAACATTTTGTAATTAAAACGCCTACCGAAGTTATGAAATGCAAAATCGTACCTTTGTTTAATCGTACGTTGATTGAATCTAGCACAAAACCGACAACTAGCTACGTCGTGGTCAGGGCCTAAGCAAGGAATACAGTAAGAATGAAAATCCTTATGAGGTATTTGCTTCCCACATGAAATACAATTATTAACTCTTTCTGACATCGGACTGGAGCAAGAAAAAAGTTTCCCCAATGGGGTACTTAGCTTTGAGTAGAAGAAAGTCTTCGGACTGAAGTACGTTTATAAAAAATTGTCAGGAGTCAGCCGACCGGCACTTGCGAACTGCTATCACCGCACAGCAAGAAAGACTGGGGAACATGGTGTCGGCTGTCAGTTTTGTACTCCAGGCGCTCTGACGTCAGGAAGCATGGCTGAGCAGCCGACGCCGGACCCAGACTTTGGGATTTTGGCCAACCGAGGACTGCCTGCCAGCAGGGGAGAACCCTACAGTCATGACTGCAACAGTGAAACACGATGAACATCTAAGAATTCCCTGAGTCTCTTTTTAGACTGAGGTTAGTCCTGACATTCCCATTGGAAATGCTCCCTTAAAGTATGTACAGTTTCCTAAAAGGAAAAGTCCTCTGGTGGAGAGGCTGAAGGAATGGATTCCTCTGCATCAGAATCCTTATAAGCAGAGAGGGATTGCATGTCTTCATATTCAGATGCATCAGAATCATCGGTCTCCTGTTCAGATAAAACTTCTGGGGACAAATCTCTTTCTTTTGGGAGGGGTAAGCTTGGCTTCCCCTGATCAGCATTATAAGGTCTTCCGCCATTTTAAGCATTTGAGACTGAGGCAAGGAAGCAGGTGTCTAAGATTGGGTCGTCGGTTTCTTGGGCGTGGTTCATACCCTGGGCCTTAGAAACTCTAGTTTTCGAAAGAAAAGTAGACTCGAAATAAGTCGTCGGTCTGTGTTGAGAATCGGTAGTGCAAAGTACTTCCTTGGAAGCCGGTGCCTGCTCAGCGGCTCCAGACCCATCCAAGGTAGAGACATCTGCAGGATCCTTAGTCGATGAAGAATCTCGTGGCATACCGGACTCCGAAAGGGTCTCGGTAGCGGCCTGCGAAAGCACCTCATTGAGGATCGTAGAACTGAAGACTAGCTTAACGGGAGCGCCGTCAGTAGTTTTGGAACTGTACTGTGTCTTTATCCTTACAATTTTTCAGAAGATCTGCAGTCGGATGGCTTACCGAAGCCATATTGGAATTCGAGGACTGAGAGCGAAAATATCTAGCTACAATAAGGGCCCGATGATGTATAGTTTTGCCGTTGAACAGAGCATAAAAGCGACAGTGGGGGATGTTGTGGTCTGGGCCTAAGCAAGTGATGCAGTAAGAATCTGTGTGGTATTTGCTTTCCACAACTTTTTCTGACATCTGTTAGAGAGAGAAAAAAGGATCCCCAATGGGGTACATAGCTTTATAAGACTTCAACTTCAATTCGGAAAACGAAAACTCAGGTAGTGGCGGACTGGCACTCGTGTGAACTGCTTCTGCTTCGGGCTCCTTGGCAAGAAAGACTGGTGTAATGGCTTCGGCTGCCTTATTTTATTCCACTGACTACCTGACATCAGTCCTGGAGTGACGGCAAATGATACAGAAATACTAAGCCTCTTGTATTCGGGCCGACTGAGGGCTACCCTGGCAGGGATAACCCCAAATTTGATGACTGCAACAGTGAAACACGAAGAACATCTCTGTATTACCAGTCAGGTTTACTGGGAGCAGGTGGGAGGGCGTCAGGAGCTAAGCTGGATTCATGGAAGACATCATCCACCATCTCTAAGATAGGGGGGATGGCCAAGGGTCTGTGCTGGGGCAGGTCTAGAAACTCTGTCTTTAAAAGTGGAAATGTTCCCGGAGGGTGTGAAGGGTTTCCCCAAAGGAAAGATCTTCTGGTGGGGAGGCAGAAGGAATGGATTTCTCTGCATTTGAATTCTCATAAGCAGTCAGAGGTTGTTGTTCCTCTTGAAAATCTGAATAATCAGACTCTTCAGAATCCTGTTCTGTCAGTATTTCAGGAGAAGGGTCTCTTTTCCTTTCAGAAGTTGTGGCCTGACTACCCCTGATAAGGGAGATAAGATACTCCGCCATTTTAAGCATTGGAGCTTGGGGTGGTGGAGCAGGAGTAAGATGGTGACTACAGGTAGATTTCCTAGGAGTGGCCTTGCTTCTAGGCCTAAGAGTATCCATTGGTCTGAGAGAAATGGTAGTCTAGATTCGGTACTGTGCAAAGCCTCCTTGGAAGCCGGTGCTTGCGTCGCGGCTTCGGGCCCAACTGAGGCAGAGACAAACAAAGGCTCGGAAGACGAATAAGACTTCTGAGGCATAGCGGACTCCGAAAGGGTCTCGGTAGAGGCCTGCGAAGGAATCATATCGGGCATCAGGGGCTGTGAAGGCACTTCACTGAACTCCGGAGAACTGACAACCTGCTTAGCGGTAGGGTTGTGGGAAGGCTTAGCCTTGTGTGGTCTGTCTCTATCTTTACGTTTTTTTGGAATGTCTACGGATTGTTGGCTGATGAATGCCATTTCGGAATGCGAAGATGGAAAACAAAAATGTGTGACTACAATAAGAGCTCTAATTTGTTCTTGCATTAGAGAGGGCACAGAACCGGCAATGTGGGGACATCGTGGTCTGGGCCTAAACAAGTGACACAGTTTGAATGCAAGTCTCAGTGTGGGATTTGCTTTCTACAGGCAAGACAATGGTTAACTTTTTCAGAGATCGGTTAGTGCAAGAAAAAAGGATCCCCAACGGGGTAGTTAGCTTTAGACATTTTCAGCTGTAATTCAAACTCTGGTAGTGACCGACCGGCACACTTGCGAAGTGCTTCTGCTAGGGGCTCCACGGCAAGAAAGACTGATGTAATAGCACTGGCTGCCTTGCTTTACAGCACTGACGACCTGACATCAGTCAGCAAGCGATAGCAGCCGACACAGGAAAAACATTGACTCGGATATTCAGGCCGGCTGAAGGTTACCACAGCAGGAACAAACCCACCAGGTGATGACTGCAACAGTGAAACACGATCATCAGGGGAAAGTAGAATCTGTCTGCAGTCTTTCATGGTCTTATTTTGGTCTTGGAGAATTTTGAACAGGCTGGCAGCCTTTGAATCAAATAGTAAGTCTTTGTCCAAGGGACATTCTAAAATGTTTGACTTGAAATCTTCAGGGATAGGCTGACTGCAAAGCTATGCCTATTTGGAACAACAGATCCAGTGGCAGCTGCCCTAGAAGAAGCATCCAGAGCACCATAACTGTAAGTGGCTGTTTGAGTGACATGGGATAGTAAGCTCTGCATCTAATGCTTAGACTCTGTTGTAGGACAGTCCAGTTTAACTTTAAGAAATGCAAGACAGAGACAAAATATTTTGTCATTTGGGTCGGGTAGTTAACTGCCCTAAAAGCAATGGTAGCAGAAGTGTAAACCTTCGTGTTCCAGGCCTAGGCAAAAAAGACACTTGGTATGCAAGACCTTGTATGGAATCTGCCTACTACACTCACACTTAACCCTCCTAACTTACATCTAATAACTTTCAACAAAATAGCACAAGTAAAAAGGAAAATTCTACTAAAGGGAATTTATTTGTATAAACAATTGAAGCAAAGGTACCAACGACAATCAGTCCAACTGATGCACAACCTGCGCTTGGCCTGGCACTGAAACAGTCTGAGTATCCTCGCTCATACATCCATCTATATTCCCAAACACAAACAAGCTGAGGGGCTATGGTACCCTGGCCAAACATCAGCAGTGAAAACCCCATATGTCAGGAATACTGCAACAGTGATTTCAGTCAGGACATCAGTTTTTACTTTTTTGAAACTTTTTTGAGTGTGAGCTAGATGTTCGAGGCCAAGGGTTCCACCATTTTTGAAAGAGTGAAGCTCTTGAGACATTAGGTTCCCAGATAAGTTAACTTAGTACAAAAGGATATAGGAACAAACAACTGGCAGATTTACAATTACAGGAATTGTATTCGGCCCCTAAGCAAGAGAGAGTGGAGGTCTTTGTAAGGAATCTGCCTTTCTCAATCACATTTCCCTCTCTTAGTTGTTATGAACAAATCTTAAAAGACCAGATGCATGAAAAACAAGGTTCCCCAGTGGGACACTTACCTGATCAAGCCTTGACAGTAGTAGCGGTAAATATATCAACATTAGCAAAGCTTTTGTGTTTGGACTGGTGGCAAGAGAGTCGGAGGATCCTATGCTTATAATTCAGCTTAGGTGCCCCTATGCCTGCAGTTGAGAATATGCCAGATGTATGGAGTGTCAAGAAGGGTTTTGGCTCGAAAGACATGCGTGAATGGACGTGCCTTCGCTAAAGGTTGGGCGTCGGCCTGGCAACTTAAAAATCGACTGCCAATCATTAGCGGACCGGAGTTCCCCTGTGGCGACCCCTAACCGGGAAAAAACGAAAAGACAAACAACCCTGTCAGGATGTCAAGTTACCCTTGACTGGATAACTCACAAGTACTGGAATACTGCAACTGTGTTCTAAGGAAAGATATAAAGTAGAATTGTGTAAAAATGTCAACTTCAAAAAGCTCTGGTCCCACCTCCCACCTTTACTCTGAATGTTGAATGGCTAATCCTAAGGAGGGAAATATGCAGTCAGAGGGCAGACTTCTTCCGGATTTTTAGCCTACACAAGGAGAGATGCACCTAAAAGTCCTGAATCAAACAACAAATAAAAAAACATATACAGTTGAAACAAACCCAACCCCACTTTAGATCCAAACTACAATTGCATACAAGAGTAGGAGGATGGGGGGTAGGGTGCAGCTACTGCAGCAGTGAGGAATTTGAACATCTACTGTTATGGGTAAGTGCAGCTTACACAATTATACTACATTCATCATTCCCACTGCTGCAGTAGCCTTTAGGGTAGACAGGTTGATTACCAAAGCCTATCCTATATCTGGGAGGGGAAGGGATATGACTTCAACAGTCACTGGGAGAGTGGTCCCAGGAAAGCCACACCTGAACCTAGAAAAGGAAAAGCTTGTAAATGTACATACATAGAGGTCCATGCAGCTGCCGCTACAATGTTTCTAGATCCACTGCTTTCCAGTATGCCATCTAGTAGAATGTGCCTTGACACTGCCTGGAATGGATTTGCCATGGTGGGAATAACAAAAAACAACTGAGGACAAACATCTGGACAGTAACTGTTTAAACAAAAAAATGCAACTTTGTTGCCCCTTGATAAAAAATAAAGATGGTCGGCTTTTCTAGAGGGCTTACTTCTGTCAGGTTACTATCTGTGCTGCCTATGTATGTCCAAAGTATACAGAATCCATTCTAGGTAGAACAGTGGGAGACTGATGGCTTGATTCAAAGTTAACTCTGAAACCACTTAGGGCATGAATGAGGGGTTTGTTCTTAGAGACCCTTTTCCTATGAAAAATCACACAGGATTCACCCCACTATGAGAGACTGCAACTCCGATACTCTTCATGAAGATGCCAGAACAATGATGAGTACAGTTTTCCAAGTCAAGAACCTTAAATCAACTTCATGAGCAGGTTCAGCTGGTGACAGTCAGCTGAGATCCCAAGGAGAAGCAACCTGTTTACAAGGTCATCTCAGGTGGAAAACTCCTTTCAAAAACTGATTCACAATCAAAGAAAGAGGAGGCTCCATGGGCAGACATGCTGAAATGGCTGCAGGATGAACGTTTACAGAACAACAGAGGGTAGATTAAAGAAACTCGCATAAGTACTTGTACACCAGTAGTACAAAACCTCTGGTGGGCTCCTAGTTACTGGTTAGGCACCAAATAGAAAATCACTTCCACTTACCAACAAAGGATTTTCTAGTGGCATGACTTATTTCATTTTACATTTGTTGATCGGGACAGTCCGACTGGCTATATTTCCATTTTCAGCAGAGGCCCGGGGAGAAAAGCTCCAGATAACGCAGACAGAACATAACAGATATGACCCAAACATATTTACAAAGCCCTCTAGTAGGTACTCACAATATATACTGTGTAACAGTATACAAAAACAGGCTGCAGCAAGCTACGACTTCTTGATCCTTAAGTACCTGCTGAACGCCCTAGTGAATAAGTGCCAAGGGGGTGTCAGAACTGAATCACTGAGGCAGATAGTTGAAGTTGATTGATACAGAGTTCCATCAAATCCCCTCCGTCTTGTGTGAGCAGATCCAATCTGTAAGGAAGCTTGTGGAAACATCAATCCCTCCTCTTCTCACTTTCTACATGGGGTCGGGGTGTCAGGTCAGTTCTGCCACCTCTCCCAATTCACTACCATTCTCATACCTTCTTTGACAGTCATGCCTGGCTGTCTCAGCTCTTATCCTCGCATTCTTCCAGTTTGTCCAAAATTTTCATCTGCAGATTGCCCTCTGCTTTTCTGCACCTGTGCCAGAATCACAGTAATCTCTTCTCTTTGACTTTCTCTGCAATTGCAGACACACTGGCTTCTGCTCTGTCCTAATAACTTCATTTGTCCCAGAGCGTGTATCTGACCATCCATCTCAGGCACTTAATCTTCAACTCTAGCTTCCTCAACTGCAGTCTTTACTGCCCAGGTTTGTGTACCATACAGTAGCACTTACTTTTCAGCTTATTTGGCATTCCTCTTGTCGTACACTACCCCTGACACACTGTGCCTGTTAGGTGTAGCCCCTTTGATTCTTGCTCTGACCTCTTCAGTCAAACTTCCCTTCTCCTCAACCAATTGTCTCAGATACTTGAAGCTGTTAACCTTTTCCAATATTTTCCCTTTTATCTCAATGTTCAGCTTCTGATTTCTCCCATATGCTATACTGCCATTACAACTGTTTTATCTGTACTGCATTTCAACCAATGTGTCTTCAGTTTGCATTCCATTCCCCTAATCTTTGCTAAAGTTCTTGATCAGAGTCTGCCTGTAATGCCACAATGTCTGCATACAGCAACTTCGTTGATCTGTCCCCTCTGACCTGTTTGGTAATAGTTCATCACCAGTATGAACAGGAATGGGCTCAGAGGTGAACCCTGATGCATACCCACTCCCACTGAGAGTCCCCTGTGAGTCCAAACACTGTTCACAGTTGAGTTACTGCCTCGAACCCTAGAATCCTCAGTCAAGGAGGATTTTTACAATATTTATCTGGAAGCCCTGATTGGTAAAGAAAGACATAACCAAAGTTAATGACTCTTGACATTTGGATAAAGACTGTAAAAATAAGCAATCATCAGTGATATGCCCTTCTCTCTATACTGCTATGAGTACTGTCAGAAGCCATTTCTCCCCATGTCACCTAACATCTTGAGAACATCTGCTGTTACCTCATATGAGCCTGCTGCTTTTCTTGACTTCATTCTCCTTACTGTTGTTTTTACTTCTACCATGGTGGGCTCCTCTGTTCTCATCTTAGGCTGTCTCTGGGGCGGGTTTCTTTGCTCGAAAGCTGCTGGAAGTATACCTTCCATTTGCCTAATTTCCTGTGGACTGATGAGCAGATTGTTGCTGGCACCCCTTATGAAGAGCATTAGACTATCTTCTTTCTGTCTTTGGTTTGCGAACAGAGAATTTCTTTGTGCCTTCTAATGAGTCAATTTACAAAAGCTGGTAGACAGCCTATGAGGCCTTGTTCTTTGCTACTGCCATTCTTCTCTTAGCCTGCTCTTGTTCTTTGCTACTGCCATTCTTCTCTTAGCCTGCTCTTGTTCTTTGCTACTGCCATTCTTCTCTTAGCCTGCTCTTGTTCTTTGCTACTGCCATTCTTCTCTTAGCCTGCTCTTGTTCTTTGCTACTGCCATTCTTCTCTTAGCCTGCTCTTGTTCTTTGCTACTGCCATTCTTCTCTTAGCCTGCTCTTGTTCTTTGCTACTGCCATTCTTCTCTTAGCCTGCTCTTGTTCTTTGCTACTGCCATTCTTCTCTTAGCCTGCTCCATCTTTTCTATTCCCCACTTTTTCCTGCACGCCTTTCTTTTGAAGACTTCCTGGACTCCTGTATTCCACCTCCAACTTTCCTTATGTACGTTGCTTCCATACCTGGTTCGGAAGTATTTCTGTTCTATCGTCCTCACACATGCTATTTTAAGGCACTGCAATTCTTCAACTCCACCTATTTACTCTTCTTTCTGAGGTGTTAGAGCCATAAGTAATTCCTTAAACATTTATCCTTTCTCCCCAGTCAACTTCTAGGTCTTCATCTTAGTGTCGAGTTAACTTCTGAGCCTTCTCTGACCACTGCTTGCAGCTAATTGTGGCAATCAATGATTTATGTTGTGGGTCGACTGTTTCACTGGGGATGACTTCACAGTCATGGACTCAACTGCAGTGCTCTTTTCTTACTAGGAGGAAGTCTACCAGAGTTGCATGCTGGCTAGTCTTGTAGCTGATCTTGTGACACACCCTCTATAATCCCGAATGGCTCATATCCTGTTCTGTATCTGCCCCAATATGTATATTTAGGCTCCCCATTATCAGCACAGACTCATGTCATTCTGCTTTATCTAGAAGATCCTGCAAATACTGTCTGAATACACTTTTCCTCAATATCACAACCCTGTTGTGGAGCATCGGCTGAAATTATGACTAGTGCTCTATTCATACACTGGAGTCTGATTGTCATGAGTCTATTACTAATTCTAATGATATTCTTCAGTCTTCTGCAGCCTCTCCCCTCACCACAATTCTTCTCACACTATTTCTATTCTGTCCTTCCCATAAGTAGTACACTCAGTAACCCAAGCCCAGTGGCTTTGCTGCACTGCCCTTCATCTTGTTTCCTGGATACAGATGATATCTAGTCTCCTCACTACCTTCATGTCATTCACTTTCACTTCCAAGCTGTATCCTGTCAGTGAACGTACACTGAGTGTAACAAACCTCAGTTCACACTTGGCAGGTTGATTAGTTTAACATCCAGCTTTCACTCAATGGAGCTATCCTAGGTAACCCAAGCCAGACAACTGTACAACAGCCGGCAAGTAGCTTACTGACCCAGGGATGCTGGACTTTATGGTTGGCGCACACACTCCAATAGGCGTATATACACCGCACTCATTAGCAGGGATCCGTGGCATAGGTCCACATGACTGAATCACCTCTCTGGAGTATACTGTGCACCTCAGTTGAAGCCCACAATGGTTAGTCTATACAATTATTCCCCTACAAGGCACCATCTAGTGTCTGTGCTGCTGCACACAACTCCATTCTTGTGCGAGTACGAGGTGGAAAGATTCAGCATTTTTTTTAAGAGGTGGAAGTAACCACACAGGAAGAACGTGCAAACTTCATGTAGGCATCAGCTAGAGGTGAGGATTGAGCTTTGTACCTTGTGCACGGGAAGCAAAAACCTTAAAGATTATGGCAACAGGAAGCTTGTAGTAATTGTCCTGGACTAATTCCATAACGAGGGAAAACCAGTGTTACCTAGGCAAAAAGAGGGTCACCACAATGATTTTTGTGGTACCCTTTTGAATCTCCATAATTACCCTGATCAGTGGATAGAATGGAAATGCATAAAGGAGCATTCTTTTCCATGGGAGTGAAAATGCATCTGTCTTCCAGGCCTGCTTCAAAAAAAGTCCCTGATCAATATTTGCCCAGTTGTCTGTTTTGAAAGGAGGTGAATAGATTTACTTCAGGGGATCCTCAGAAACGGTGAAGTTCCTGGAAGACCCCCTTGTTAAATTTCCATCCATGAGGGTGTGCTTTGGTTCTTCTCAGCTTCTCTGCTACTATGCTTTGCTCTGAGAGAATGGAAGATGTGTGCAGGGTTAATGAATGTTGAAGAGCTAACTCCTAAGCCATCACTGCCAACCTGCATAAAGGGTAGGATCTTGCACCTCCTCTGCTTATATATCACACAACTGCAGTACTGTCTGTAATGACTTGAAGGTGTCCTGGCAGCCACAAGTAATGAGATTTCAAGACATGTATCACAGCAACATCTCTGAAGTTGATGTGCTTTGGTCTTTATGAAAGGCCTCCACACGTCTTGCACTTTTACCCCATAGAGACTGCTCCCCAATCAAAATATGACGAGTCTGTGGTGAGAGACTGTTTTGGGGTCTGAGGATAGATGGGGAGACCAGAGTTCAGTTGGATTTGTTGTCTCCACCAATGCAATTCCCTTTTTATAAAGCCCAAGTCTGGAATCTGATACTCCAAAGAATACAAATGATGGGTGCATTTTTTTTAAGAAACCACTGCCCCTTTTCTTGTGCAATCCGGCCACATAACTCATGGGAACTGTAGAAGCCATGAACGAGGGATTCTCCTGCGGAAGTCTGAAACTGATGACAGCACCAGGAAAAACTTCAAGAAAAAAATCGACCTTCTCATGTCTAAAAGGCCTTTTAAGAGAAGTTTCTCTAAGGTAGCACAGGAATACAATCCTGTGAGAAAGAGTCAAGGAGGATTTAGCAATAATTACCTGGAAGCCCTGATTGGTCAAGACAGACATAACCCAAGTTAATGACTCTTGAGATCTGAATAAAGACTGCAAAAACAGACAAGTGATCTAAATAAGGAACGACGTGAATGACATTTAGTCTGTGATGAGCTGCGACTGTGGCTAGGCATTTTGTGAATACTCTTGGAGCTGTAGATAAACAAAAGCTTAATGTGGAGAACTGATACTGTAACCAAGAAACAGAGGACCTTAAAATTTCCTGACACACATGGCTACGGGAATGTTGTAAATATGCAATTTCTAGATCTAGCGTTATCAAATAGCACATGGGAGGAATGAGAGGTTTGTCAGGGTTCTGCAAGGTCAACATTTTGAACTTTGACATACAGATTTAGAAATGAAAGTTCTAGTACTCCCCCCAAGAGGCCTCCTCCTTTGGTTTTTAGGTTCACAGGACATTACTAGACTAATGGCTCAAGAGCCCTTACAAATCTTGTGCCTATGCTTTTCAGTATTTTATTGACCACCCCTGTCTATATGGGACATGGGCACCACCCCAGGAGTGAATTTATAATTTCCCATCCACTGATCCAAACTGCAGTTCCAGAACCTGACAGACTCAGAGGAAGTCTGGCTGAGCTAATGGTCTCTTGCATTAGTTACCCAAAGAAGGATCTCCTGTACTGTCTTCCTAGACCTAGAGAAGTTGCTTCTCACATGCCTGCATCGGACACTGGAGCAACTGCAGAGTACATGGCTAACCCCCATTTCATGCTGGCTAAAAGGACTACAAAAGAAGAATCCAGAGAGGTTAAGTGAGTGGTTTGGGAATAACCAATGACCACTGCAAAATCACCCACTGTCAGCTTTGGCATAGATTGAGTCCATGACAACAGCAAGTACTCCTTGGCTAGTGATTTTTCTTTTCTAGGGAATGTGAGACAAAAACAGCCAGATCAATTAAGTATCCATGCTGTTGTGGGGGAAGAGGCACTAAAAGTGGTAGAACACAGTTTTCCTGTCAGTACTCTTCACTCAAAACACATTGGCAGAAATCAAAATGGCAGGGAGGTTTGTCAGGAAGCGAGTACAAGCATTACACCGACGTATTCCTGCCTATACCTCCATATATTTTTCTGTCTCAAAGTTTACACAAGCAGTACATATTTTTATCACAGAATTATCCTCAATACATTAATAAATACTACTTAATAAAGGTCCCGGACATGAAACTTTCAATACTGTGAAAAGAATACCAGGTTTCTTAAAGAGAAAACTCCACTTTTAATAAAAAAATATATTACATATTATATTTCATGGGCAATACGTTTGTGTGGAGAGGTTCGTCAGCAGGGATTTATCTGCCAGAAACAAAGCTCTTAGCTGACTGCTACTCCTATGGAGCCCAGGAGATGATTATTCTTGAGACAGCAAAATTGTTTGACTGCTGATTTCCCTCCTTGGGATTAGCTGTTCAGCAGTCAGAGACAATGTGTGTAGGAAGCCAGAGCTATTTGAAGCCTGGCATTTGTTATTTTCTAGGAAGGAAAAAAACATAGCCTAAAGGATACTGAAGCATTGGGAATGATGAACATTTATACTTACTACTGCAAATATGTACTTCTCAAATGGGTGTTGTATTGTACAGTTGGCTTCTCTGGAATTGCTGCGCTAGGTCAGAAGACAAATACCTTAGTTGGACAGGACTCTGGTTCCAAAATCTTACTTCCACCCCCCTTCCCCCAAGACTTGCTGCTGTGAAAACAGGAAAGAGATTTTGAATTTAAACCAAAGCCAGGCAAAATTGTGTTTGATAGCGTACAAAGCAAGGGACTGTTTTGTTAATCCAGTTAAGCTGAAAGTTACTACATGACGATATCACTGGAAGACAGCTACCACCTGGAATGGTTCTATATATACTTCAGACTTTAATGTCAGACATAGACAGGGGCACAATATATCTTAAAGGAGTCAAATTTGAGTTTAAATGTCACACAAATATTTTTGGCCATTAACTAATGTGAATGTTTTATTTTAAATTCTGGTGTATATTTTTCAATATCTGCAAATTAATTAAAAAAAATACTTTAACTTATGTAAGTAAAAAACTAACAGTTAAAGCCTGTGGCTGATGTTTTTTTATATACTTACTGATAAACGATAACTTTTTACCTATGTACCAAATTGTTTTGCATTTATCATTGGAATAATGAATGCTTTGAGTTATCCGTGTCCATTTAAACATTTAAAGAATGACTTTAAATCTTGGGAAGGAGGGAGTGCATGCTGCAGAGTTCACTACTTACCCCTCTATTTTAAAATACTGTGTTCCAGCAAGCACAGCATAATTATGATAAAGCTTTAATTACAGTTGGTAAAGTTGCAATGGGTTTAATCTTAAATGAATGGAAAGGCCACACAAATACCTCACAAAGAGAATCCATGGCTTACAACACCTGTCCTATGCAGACAGGCTCACATCACTATCACTTTACTCTGTATCATACAGATTGCACAGAGGTGATATGTGTCTCGCCTACAAGGCAATATTGGACCCTGCCCTACTACAGATGCTCCATATGCATAAGTCTAAATCCTCGCGCATTACCCGCTCGATAGGCCTAAATCTAATATGCGACATCAACAAAACCTGTTGGAGAGACAGGTTTGTCTTCCAGAGGCTGCCCCGTCTCTGGAACAGACTTCCTATACATGTCAGAGTACCTCGCTGACCTTCTTCAAGCACAACCTTTGATGAGTGGATGGGAAACCACAAATTTGTCCCAGGGGTTCCACATTTGTCTCTCATTGACAGGGGTGACAGGTGCTCACTGAGGTTTATTTTTTGGGGATAAACTCTTGGCTAGGCTTGTAAGGGTCCCAGGGCCATTAGCCTAGTAACCTCATATAATCATATGGATGAAATCCTGAGAAGCGAGTGATAACTCTGATCTGTAGTTGAGCACTGTAAGACAGGTTTAATATAAGGTTCTAGGGAGCCAGTGTAACTAAGACATGTAGTGGGCGTTGATGGTCTCTACTATTATCCAAGGTAGCAGGGCACATTTGGAGTACACCCTTCTAGCCAACTGTCCTTTGTGTATTAATGGGTACCAGTGGTGGGAGTCAACGGTTCTGTTACACCACTGCCTTCAATATTATAATATGCGTGTGTTAGAAGTTGTAATCTGTCTTTCACAATACCTACCCATTTCTATTTTTATTTCCCACAACAGCTTCTCAAAGTAAGAGTTAAAAAGAAAACTGAAAACTTGGGAGCTAATCAAAAATGTCTTTTTAAATTACCATAGTCAACTGCAGAGAAACAAGAGATGAGGAAAGTGGAGCCTACATTTATACACAGAGAATGTTAGTGTATGATGGACTATTCTTAGCAGAATGCAAAGTAAATGTTACTTACTTGTTTCCAGTACTAGACCTCAATAGCCCCAAAATTTTAATCTAATAAAAGACATTAATGAAGATGATTCATCTGCTGGACATAAAAAGTGAAATGAGACTCTGACTCTTTTAAACTCAATGTTACTTAAGCAAGGACTAAATGCTAATTTAAAAAGATGCTACCTGGGAGATGGATCTCTGTGACGTCTCCGTGGTGATGGTGAAATGCTTCGAGACACAGAATGTTGCCGTCGTCTACCAACTTCACCATTTTTCACACCAGATCGCTTAGGGCCCTCATCCTCAGACGATGAAGAGGAAGAGCCAGAATCTAAGTATAAAATGTGACAGAGATAATGATCTTTTTAGTCCACATTAATTACCTTAGACCAAAATAATTAGCTCATGGTATAGCAAGGCATACTATTGGCTTTATTGCAGTAGTCTACTTTCTGTACTGGAACAGTGATTTCTATGATGGTCAGACAACAATATGCAATGCTGCTTTACGTACACTAAAATTACAGACACTGCTCTATAAGAACTTTAAACTGTTAAAAACATGAACAGTATTACTAAGGCACAATCACACCACTAATATTGGGAGGAAGATGTTCCTTTGAGAGGTATCCAAACACCAGCAGCAAACCTGAACATGAATTTCTCTTACACAAATTGTTAACAAAAGAAAGAAAATTAGGTAAGATCACCAAGTAGCTTAACTCTAGTTTAATAAAATCAAAATCCAGAAAGTAAACGGCACAATACCAGAGGAGGTCTGCTGGTTTTGTCTTCTGTACTGGCGTCTCTGTTGCACAGAATCTGCCAAGGATCCTCTGCCACCTTTTTCATCCTCTAGGGGAGAAACAGAAACCTTTTATATGTCTTGACCTAAAATTCGCTGTCTTATAAGCTAGAACTCCAAACACACAAGAAAAACAATTAAATCTAAACTATCAAATGTTCACTAAGTGACCCTAAGCAAAATGAATAATGAACACACACCTGCTCACAAGACTAAAATAAAAACACAGACAAGCACGTGACAGTACTGGCCCTTCAAATCAGTCCAAAATACAGTGACATCCACCAGTAGCACACAAACGGATTTTGACAGTAGCCAAGATCCACCCAGGTTATATATTCACAATGAAAGTGGCAAGGCCTTAAAAAATTACAGCACCCCAAAGTTCCTTTAAGGATGGCTTCATACCCTTTCCTGCACATTCATTTCAGTCACTGACAGATTTTCATGGTACCACAAAACTTCATGAACATTGTTATCATTAAATACCACTACAAAATGATGCATTCCTGTAACTCCTCTAAGTTACAGAACTTTTATCCTTGTAGCAACTATCTTTTGATAGCAATGTTGGAAGGCAAAAACTTTCAGTACACAGGAAGAACTGGCAGATCTAGGGCCAGACAAAAGAAGTTCAGAATCTTCAAATGACATTCAGGTGATATGGATCTTCTAACAATCAGCCAAACCAGCAGCAAAGCATCACTGCTTAAGGCAGACACACAGCACCACAGGAAAAAAAAATGATGCACTGTTACAGTTCCAGCACAAATTTCAAGTCCAAACCTTATCACTTCTCTATAATAATAGTTTTCTGTTTAGACATCAGAGGTTCATGCTAAGCTGTTGATCCAGTGGACCATCTGTTGCCTAACCAAGGATCCCACCAATTTCAATACCAGACCACTACCTAACTTCAGACACGTTCCATAATGGATACAGGGGACAGACTTGAGGTGTACTTACAGCTAACTGCCCATCCAATCATCCAGGTTATGCTTAAGAAGGGTCATAAAGTGACTCTGTACTACCTCTAAGAGAAGTCTATTCCGTAAGAGGTATTATCTGTTCTGTCACAGGGCCTATTTATGTTTTGGTAAAAGTTGGGGTCTCCTGAGTGGGAGTTTACTGTGGTATTAGACTTGTGGATGTGTAGAGGACTGCACATGACTGGATCTTTTCAGGCTCTGGAGGCAAGGCAAAGATGTCCTCTTAATAGTGGTTAGGAAACAGTAGAGAGTGAGAGAACTTTAAGGTGGTAAAAACAACTCAATGAGGACATGCCTTGACTTTTTTGGTAAGGAAATGCTGCTGTCTCTCAAGCCGAGTCATATGTCTAGTCAAGTACACACAAAGGGGGACATTAGATTTAATTATTCGTTAGACAAGGGAGAAGTAGAGGGGCTTAATAGCTTCCTTGGCTGCTCTAGAAGATATGCGCCTGATTATCCTGGGAAAGGATTTCTTAACAGTGGACACATGATGATTAAAAGATATTTCATTGTCAAAGAAGGTGCTCAAGTTCTTAATGACAGTGTCTATTTTCTTTTCTTCATAGGATCACAGGAGATTACTAGGCTAATGGCTCTGGGGCCCTTACAAGCCTAGCCAACAGTTTATCCCCAAAAAAGAAACGTCAAACAGCACCTATCACCCCTGTCAATGAGGGACATTGGTGGAACCCCTGGAACAAATTTGTGGCTACCCATCCACTCAAGGTTGCGCTTGAAGAGGGTCAGTGACGTACTTTGTTTGACATGCATGGGGAGTCTATTCTAGAAACAGGGCAGCCTCTGGGAGACAAACCTGTCTTTCCAGCAGGTTTTGTTAATGTCACATATTAGATTTAAGCCTTTCGATCAGGTATTACGTGAGGAGTTGGACTTACGGCTATTGAGCATCTCTAACAGGGTCTGAGACTGCCTTGTAGGTGAGACACAGATCACCTCTGAGTAATCTGTATGATACAGAGTAGAGTGACAGCGATGTGAGCCTGTCCACAAAGGACAGGTGCTGCAGGCCATGGATTCTCTATGAGGAATTTCTGTGGCCTTTCCAGTTGGTACAGGTGTTTGGGAAGGTACATACTAAACAGGTGTGGTAATCAGCATGGGCCGTGTTTTTGCCAAATGTTATAATACATTTTTCTGCATTTAACTTAAGGCCATGACTTTGGCATCAGTCATTTGTTGCTGTGAGACCCTCTTGCAAAGAGCGAGTTTTTCCAATTGGGAATTTGTGCCTTTTTACCCTTGGACAACAGTTTCTTCCTTTTGTTGTAAAATGTATGTTATCATTATTTGGGAAGTCCATGACAGCACCCGACTTACAGTCATCCACAAACCTGGTCAGCCACCAGCCTTTTGTCTTTTCCTGGACCTCTGAGAAGTAGATGCCAAATAATAGGGGTCCCAGGACAGATCCCTGGGGGACTCCATTAGTGACAGGTCTGCTGTCGGAGGTGGTGGCACCTATTTTGACCTTGTGGGTCCTATCAGTGAGCCAGCTGGCCACTCACCTGATGAGATAGGGATTTACGCCAAGTTGTGTTAGCATTTCGATGAGGTTCGAGTGGGGATTGCGTCAAAGGCTTTGGCCAAGTCAAGGTAAGCTGTATATACTGACTTTCCCTCATCCAGTGCCATGGTCACAGTCTCAAAAAAATCAGCCAGGTTCAACAGGCAAGATCTGCCCTTGACGAATCCGAAATGGGTGGGGTCAAGTGCTTGG
This sequence comes from Protopterus annectens, assembly GCF_019279795.1. Lineage (NCBI taxonomy): Eukaryota > Metazoa > Chordata > Ceratodontiformes > Protopteridae > Protopterus > Protopterus annectens. The sequence continues at coordinate 1,557,207,046 of NC_056726.1, forward strand.
AGTTTATGAGGTCATAAAATGCTCCATGGCCTTACAGATCAGACTTGTCAAGCTAATGGGGCGACAGTTTCCTGGGTCAGTAGTGGCACCACCTTTGTGCAAAGGAATGACCATGGCAGTTCTCCACAATTCTGAAATGAAGCCTGTACTTAGGCTGTGGTTGAAAAGGGTGCTCAATGGCGAGGCTAGTTCTTGCTGGAAATGTTGCAGAATACAGCCTGGAATACTAACAGGTCCCATGGAAGCTGTGTTCTTTGCCTTGGATAGGGCCTTTAACACTTGATCTCTGGAGATGTGAGGTGTGGGGCAAGTATCAGGGATGTCAAATGGGACTTTGGGGGGTGACGTTTGCGCTGAACCTATCTGCTAGCATGTTGGCTAAGTCAACAGGATCAGTGTAAGTGGTACTGTTCAGAATTAATTCAGAATAAACCTGGGCTTTGCCATGGAGATTTCTGACGTAACTGAAAAAGGCTTTGTGGTTAGCCTTTGTTTCGGAGGCTAGTTTCAATTCATAACTGGTTTTCACTAGTGATCTAATTTGCTTGTCAAGGCTAAGGAGGGAGTTTTTCCAAGTTGGTATTTGTGCCTTTTTACCCTTGGACAACATTTCTTCCTTCTGTTGTAAAGCCTGTGGATAGTGGATGTCCACCACATAGGTCTGTTTCCTTGAGGAGCAGGTTTTAGTTCTGTTGGGTATGGCTGAGTCCATGCAGTTGTACAGGTGCTTGTATACTGCACTGGGATACTGTTCAGCATATTTGTCTGCATCCTCTGAGTGGGGTGGTGGTGTGAAGCTACGGATACCCTCCCTTAGAAAGTTGTAGTCAGCTTTTGAGAAATTATTTAGCCTGGTTACAGCCGGGGGGGGGGGGGGGGGGGTGTACGGGACAGACTTCGAATGAGACAGACTGATGGTCTGTTCTCACCCGGGAATGACTTACTATGGGGGTGGTGCAGCGGTTGCCCATGTTGGTGAGAACCAAGTCTAGAATGCTATCTCCCACAAGCTAGTCTAGTGCGTTAGAACTGATGAAGTCAAGGAATTTCTGGGTGAGTACATTACAGCAGGAACAGTTCACCCAGTTTATGGTGGGGTAGTTGACGTCGCCAAGGATCAGAGTGTTAAGGGATACCTTGATAGACTCAGGTAGGTCCAGGTAGGAGGAGTGGGTGTCCTGAGTCATGGAGGTGGGGGTCTATAACTTGGATGGGTGTCTTGCCAATTGTCAACTGCACCTAAAGAAGTTCTAGTGCTTCATTGCTGGCAAACTAGTCTGCAGGTATGCTGGTCATTAATGAAAACAGTAACTCCACCTCCCTTAGTCTTCCCGACCTCATTTTGGGGTCAGAATGTGTGGAATGAGGTATAGCCTGGTAAGGCAAGGGTGCTCTCTACAGCTTTGAACCAAGTTTCCGTGACTGCACAAATGTCAACATCTGACAGTGGTAGGGGAGCCTCCAGTGAGTGCATTTTCAGGTTAATGCTCCTAGCGTTAAGCAACATGACCTTCAATTTGCTTTTTGACAGATCTTTTATGTTGTAGATTTGTCTGTGGGGCACTGCCTAAAAAAGGCACAATGGGAGCAGGCAAAAGCCTTGGCTGGAATCCTGAATCCCATTGGTGACAAGTGGATGCCAGATCTGGCAAAGCATCAAGACCTGTCAACCATGTCATCCCAGGCAAACAGATACTGGATCCCACTGGAATGACACCAGAAACTAAGCCAATTGTTGAAGTCAATTCTTTTTTGTTGGTATTGTGGTATCATTCTTGGTGAAGGTAGGATGCTGCTTAGGGCTAGGGTCATACCTGCCTGGGACACGTACTCTGACAACTCAATCATGTCTCTCTTCATATAGTCCAGGGAGGTATGTCTTAAGTCATTCACACCAACAAGAACAATGACAGTCACACTTGTACCTGTTGTGGAGAGACTTAAGTGCCTGCGTGATGTGGCGGACTTTGGCAACTGACAGACAACTGACCGTGATCCTCTCCTTATCAAGCCTGTGAGGGGGAAATTGGTGTGTCTCGCAACTGAGTCGCCAATGACTAGCATGTTTGGTTTAATGTTCTGCTTTATGGGCTGTATGAGTTTATTGGTATGCCTTTTGGGCTGTGTTTGTGAGACACTGGTGTGTTGCCTGCTGTCTGCGATGTGTTTGGTGTTGTGTGTGGAATGTTTGTGAGTGTGTTTGAGAGGTCTCTGTTGTTTAGGTAAGTTTTTGTTGAGGACCTCTTTATACGTGGCTGTGTGCTGTGCTTGGCTATGTGATGTAGTTGGTGTGGTTGTTTGTGCTGGCAATCTCCTCTTTGTCAGGGGTACTGACTGAGGCACAAGAGAGCATGGATTCCACGTTACTGACACAGATGCATTTCTCTCAAGTAGAAGAATTATGTGCCAAGATCTCAGTATGCCAATGTCGACCAGACTGGCAGGAGAAAAGTACAGTTTTGTACCTACCATAAATGTAGATGTTCGAGTGTTCACCCTGCTGCAGTCATCACACTTGGATTATCCTGCCGTCAGGCGGTCCCGCAGTCGGGTTATCCTGCCATCAGGCGGACCCACAGTCAGCCTGAGTTCCAAAGTCTTGGTCCGACGTCGGTTGCTGTCGCTTCTTCCCTGCCGTCAGTGAGGCAGGGGTATATAAGAGGCATCCAACGCCATTTTCTTCAGTTTTTCTTGCCCCAGATGTCAGGTGCCCCCCCAAATAGGAGGTCACTACATATTGCCAATAAAACATGTAAAGAACATACAAAGCATACCTTCAGCTATAAGCAAATACACCCCAAAGTTGTATCAGATAGAAAGGCATAGAAAGGTTCAGCTAGATCAGAGGGGATGGAGGGAGGGTAACCTGGACTGCAGCAGGGTGAACACTCAAACATCTACATTTATGGTAGGTACAAAACTGTACTATGTTCATCGTGTTACCCTGCTGCAGTCATCACACTTGGGTAGAATCCCAAAGCTAAGGATGGGTGGTGGAGTTAAACAGGGTTTGGAGAAGCTAGTAGGCCCTGCAAAACTGCAGTGGCAAAGCCAGCTCTAGTCTTAGAGTATAGAGGTAAGTGATAGTGTCTGGTGAAGGTGTGCACTGAACTCCAATTTGCAGCTTCCAGAATATCCTTGGTTGGTACCCCCCTGAGGAAGGCTGTAGATGTAGCTGTAGCCCTGGTGGAGTGGGACCTAATGCTAGCAGGAACCGGTTTTCCATGATGAGTGTAGCAGAAACGTATACAATGTCCTATCCATTTTGAAATGGTCTGTTTTGAGATGGCTTTTCCTTGTGATGCTGTAGCATAGGGTACAAAGAGCTGGTCAGATTTTCTGAAAGCCTTAGTTTTATCCAAGTAGTAACGTAGTTGCCTGTGAATGTCCAAGGAGTGCGATAGTCTTTCTCCTTTGTTCTGGGGGTTTGGGAAAAAGGTGGATAAATGAATGGTTTGGTTTAGGGCCACACTGGACACCACCTTTGGCATAAAGGAGGGATTAGTTCATAGAGAGACTCTGTCTTGATGAAAAATGAGGAAAGGCTCCACTGCCATTAGTGCCTGTAGCTCTGAGACTCTTCTGGCTGAAGTTATTGCTAGCAGCAGGACAGTTTTCCATGACAGAAACTTTAAATCAGCTGAGAAAGCTGGTTCAAAAGGCGGCAGTGTAAGCTTTTCCAGAACAAAGTTGAGATCCTAAGTTGGTGTTGGTGCTCTCCTGGGCGGTCTTGTGTTCTTGGCCCCTCTGAGGTACTGTCTTAGGAGTGGATGTGAAAATAGAGGAGGATCCGTGCTGTAGTGAGCTGAAATCGCTGAGGCGTGGATCTTAATAGATGAAAAGGAAAGTCCTTTGTGCAACACCTCAGTTAAATATTGTAGAATCTGAGGAATGTCTGGCTCAAGGGGATTTTGGCCTTTAGCCTGGTTCCAGGCGCAAAATCTTTTCCATTTGTCTGAATAGGCTTTCCTGGTGTTGGGCCTCCTGGCCTCCAGAATGACATCCATAACAGCTTTAGATAGAGGAGCTGATTTGCCATGCAGCCAGATTTAAAGTCTTGAGCTGGCTGTGTAGAATCTGACTGTCTTGCTGGGTGAGCAGGTGAGGAATATGTGATAAAATCCATGGTGGGCCGTGGGCCATGTTCCTTAGTATTGGGTACCAGTGCTGGCGTGGCCAGTCTGGAGCAATGAGTATCATTTGTGGCCTCTCTAATCTGACTTTCAGCAGCACCTTTGCTAGAAGAGGCAGTGGAGGGAAGGCATACACTGTCAATGTTTTCCAACTGAATGTGAGGGCGTCCACTTTCCAAGCTTGTGGGTGGAATGTCCTTGTGCAAAATTTTTGAAGCTGGTAGTTTTGGGGGTTGGCAAACAGATCTATGTCTGGGCGTCCCCATTTTTGAGTTATCATTACAAATACTTGTGGATCCAGTTTCCACTCGTGGGGATCCATGATGTTTCTGCTTAGGTCGTCTGTCAATGTGTTTTTCTTTCCTGGCAGGAATTGTGCTTGTAATTGAACTTGGTAAGTCAGTGCTGTGTTCCACAAGGTCATTGCTTGCCTGCATAGAGGGTAGGAGTGTGTACTCCCTTGCTTGTTTATGTACCACATTACTGTGGTATTGTCTGTCTTTATTATTAGTTGTCCAGGGTGTAAGAGGTCCTTGAAATCTGTTAGGGCATTCTGTACAGCTAGCATTTCTTTTTGATTGATGTGCAGATGCCTTTGATCTGTAGTCCATTTGCCTTGAATGCACTGTCCTGCCATGTGTGCTCCCCAGGCATAGTCCGATGCATCTGTTATAGTTTGCCTGGCTGTGGGTAAAGTAAAAGGCTGACCCTTGTTGAGGTGACATGCCTGTGCCCACCATAGAAACTCCTGTTGAAGGCAGGGAATGAGTGGTATCATTGTTTCCAAGCTGTGGCTGTGTTGAGTCCATACGCTTTTCAGGTACCATTGTAATTAACTCGTATGCAGTTTTGCAAATGGTATTAGTAGAATGCAAGATGCCATGAATCCCAAGACCTGCAGAATTTTTCTTGCAGAGAGTTGGGTCTTTGTTGCCATTCTTTTGAAGTATTGAGTCAGTTGTTGTTGCTTGTCTGGCGTGAGATAAGCCATCTGGGCCGTTGTATTCAAGCTGGCACCCAGGAATATTATGTTCTGTGAGGGCACTAGTTTTGATTTCTTTTTGTTTACTGTGTACCCTAGGCAACTTAGAAGGTGTATGACAAATGCCAGATGTTGCAAAAGAATGTCCCTGCTTTCTGCTTGAATAAGGCAGTCGTCCAGGTATGGGTATATTTGAATTCCTCTTTGTCTGCAGAATGCAACTACTGGTGCCAGGCATTTTGTGAAGACCCTGGGCGCAGTTGATAAGCCAAAGGGCAGTGCAGAGAATTTATAATGGGTTGAACCTGCAATGAAACGGAGGTATCTTGTGCAATTTTGTCTGATCGGGACATGCAGGTATGCCTCCTTGAGGTCCAACGTTACTAGCCAAGCCTTCTTGCCCAACATGGGAAGAAGCTGCTGTAGTGTTAGCATCTTGAATTTGGGTACTTGCAAGTAGGTGTTTAGAATTGTAATCAAAATGGGTCTCCATGCTTTGTCCTTTCTGGGGACTAGAAAGAGTCTTGAGTAAAATCCTTGTCCTTGCTCCTGTGTAGGTACCTGTTGAATGGCTCTCATGCCCATGAGAGCTGTAATTTGTTTTTGTGCCTCTGCCCATTGATTTGGTGGCAGGTTTGGCATTCCTTTTATCCTTGGCAAGGTGTGAAAATGGAATCTGTATCCTTGTGAGACAATGTCTAGGACACATTTGTCTTTTGTGATGATGTGCCAGTTGTCTGCAAAAAGTGCTAATTTTCCTCCCAAGGGAGCTTTGCTTGGCAGTTTCAGGGTTAAGTCATTGTGTTTGTCTTCTAGTAGTTTGGGGTCTGTCTTCTCTTCCTTTCTGGGTAGCGGCACCCCACTGGCGAGGTTTGTAAGGGCCTTATGACTGACCTCTGCCCCTTGGGCATCTGTATTTGCCCCTCTGTGGTCTATCAGAAGTTGGAAAGGACCAATTTTTTGTTGGCCAATTTCTGCTGAAACGAGGGGGTTGTACCTGTAAAAAATCCTTCACTGTCTGCATAGACTTTGCCTTATCCTCCACTTTCTTTAAAACCTCTTCTGCTTTGACAAGAAATAAGACATCCTGCTGTAAAGGTGCATCCAATAATTTTGCTTTAACATGATCAGGCAAGGTTTGTTCTTTTAACAAAGCATGTCTACGGATGACAGACCCAGTAACAGTTGCTCTACAGGAAGCTTCCAATGAATCAAATCCACATTGTAAAGTATGTCTGCCCACCCGTTCAGCTGCATGTAACAGATCCTGCACTTCCTTGAATTCAGACTGTTCAGAATGCGTGCTCATCTTTTGTTTTAATTGAGACATTACGAAGTGCTGATATTTCAGCATGTGAAACTGACAATTTAATGCTCTCATAGCTAGAGTAGCTGAGGTGTATACCTTCTTTCCCCACCTATCTAGTGCTCTGGAGTCCCTTTCAGAGAGTACAGGATTTTTAGCCATAGAAGCCTTAGCCCCTTTAGGACCCTGGGAAATTGTTTCTGGATCAGCCCTTTTATAAAGGAATTTGTGTGAGTCAGGTACTCTGTAGTATCTGTCTGGTTTGGCTGGAGCAGGAGGTAGAGAGTCTGGATTTAGACTAGATTCTAAGTAATCATCATCCACAATGTCTAAAACTGGAGGGATAGCAAGTGGTCTGTGTTGGGGAAGTAAAAGGAACTCTCGGAGCCTTTTCTTTGAATCAGAGTAGTCCTGTTCCTCAGAGGAGTCTGAGGAAATTGAAACCTGGTTAGAGGAGGCATAATCATCCTCTTGTCTTGGCCTTTTGTTTGGAGGGGGTTGGGAACCCCTGATTAGGGTAATCAAATCTTCAGCCATCTTAAGCATCTGTTTCTTAGGCATGGGGCCTTGAACTGGAGACTGATGTACAGTCTTTTTAGGTTTTAATGGAGTTTTAAGTTTAGCATAAGATTTAATGGTGAGTGTAGTCGGTCTGAAGACACCTTCTGCAACCGAAGGTATTTCCACTGCACCGGGTTCTCCTTCTGCTGTGGTGATGGTAGGGCCTAATGAAGATGGCTGCGTCGGCCTAGTACTCTCCGTTTGAGAATCCAAAGCTGACTGGGGCTCCAATTTTGCGGTTATCAGGGGCTGTGTAGATGTCTCACTGAAAACCGGAGAACCGGCGACAGGCCCAGCAGAGGCCTCTGAGTCTGGCTTGGTTCTAGGCTGCCTGTCCTTATCTTTGCGTTTTTTATGCATGCCGGTAGTCAGTTGCTCCGATGGCATGGTATAATTAAATTTCCTACCAAAGTAGTGTCGAGCGAAATCAAAACGACGCTTGATAGTTCGTTTATTGAACCTAGCACAAAACCGACAACCAGTGACATCGTGGTTTGGGCCTAGGCAAGGAATACAATAAGAATGGAAGTCCTTATGAGGTATTTGCTTCCCACAAGAAATGCAATTGTTAACTTTTTCTGACATCGGACTGAGGCAAGAAAAGGTTCCCCAACGGGGTAGTACTTAGCTTTATTGAAGACTTCGGACTGAAATTCGATTTGAAAATCTCAGGAGTCAGCCCACCAGCACTTGCGAACTGCTTCTGCTTCGGGCACCGCGCGGCAAGAAAGACTAAAGAAAATGGCGTTGGATGCCTCTTATATACCTCTGCTGCACTGACGTCAGGGAAGAAGCGACAGCAACCGAAGCCGGACCAAGACTTTGGAACTCAGGCCGACTGCGGGACCACCTGACGGCAGGATAACCCGACTGCGGGACCGCCTGACGGCAGGATAACCCAAGTGTGATGACTGCAGCAGGGTAACACGATGAACATCTGATGGGAACTGTCCAGACATAGTGTTCTGAAACTTGGATGGACTTGGGCAGAGAGGGTTTTGATAAAGGGTTTGTGCACAAGAGTGTAGACCACAAAAACCTTCTTAAATGCAAGATAAATGGCCTGAATTCCAAGTGCTAAAACCAAAACTAACAGGGTTAGAATAACAGAGAAATGTAACCAGGGTACTAACAAGCAGCAATAAATACAGCAGAATAAAACCACTTCAACACTTAAGAGCAAGCAGGAAGAACACAATTACAGTAAAAGCAGCTGAATAAAGTGTAAAAAAAAATTTTTTTTTTGTTTTATGGAGAGGGAAGGAACAGAAGATAATTCAAGATCAAGAAACTTAAGAGGGGTTGGCCCTCCCCAAATGCTCTCTCTGTATACAGTTGAATAAGCTGATGAGAGAGGAGTGTCCAATATCAAAGAAGCAAGGGGGTAGTCCTACCCAAATGATCATCCAGTACTCGGTACAGTAACCAAATGAGATGGACTGTGAGGAGTGTCCAAAATCAAATTTACAGCAGGCGCGGGCAATTCTAAAGCCACCAAATTTAAGAATACACCAACACTAGGGTGTGAGGGTGGGGGAAAACAAAATGCAGACACTGAAAAAAGCCATCTCAAGCAAATCAATAAATGCAGCACATTTTTGTTGACCATCACTGATAACAGATTAATTGCAAAAAAATACACTTATAGGCTTTCTGTATCTAGATAGCGATCGAATTTGTCACAGCTAGGCCACAAAGAGCAGCTAAGATACTGATTATTCTTTCTTTTTTTTTTTTTTAAAGAGGCCGCCTATGTGGCAGCTTTGAGTTTACAGTCATCAGCAAACTTCTTCAGCCAAAGTTGTTTTGATGTCTGCTTTAACATCACAGAAATAAATACCAGTACCAAAGAGGAAAGGTTCCAAGTCCAAACCGTGAAGGACACTGCTGGTAAGCTAGTTTTTGTTGATAATGGGGTTTGAACAAATGTGTTTCTTCTTAAATTTGGCACCATATTTATGTCTTATGGAGACAGAGGTCTCAATGTTAGCTTGAAGGCAAGCATAAAATTTATCTGTGAAAACTGCAGCATGTGAGGCAAGGTCATCTAGGTGCCGTGTGTATTTTAATTTCAAAATGTCATCCATTAGGTGTAGAAGGCTTATGTTAGGGCAGTCTCTGAAGATGGAGATTTTGGGGCGACTCAGGTGTTACACCTAGAGTCCATCCATCAACAACCCCTTTTTCACATTTCTGCACATGGGGTCAGGGTGTCACTTCTTCAGTGACAATCTAGAGCCACAGTTTACACTGCCTGGTGGCTAGCCCTGCCAGAGTAGTTCTACCACACCAGACACTCACATGCACATTCACACCTATGGCCAATTCAGAGTGTCCAATCCACCGACTGTATGTGTTTGGAATGTGACAAGAAACCAAAGCACCTGGTGGAAACCCACGCGAACACAGGGAGGACATGCAGACTCTGCACAGAAGGCACCCCAGCCAGGAATCGAACTAGGGAACCTATCACAGTGAGGTGACAAAGCTAACCGCTGAGCCATGGTCACATATGACCAGTTATTTGGTAACTGTTGGCTCTAGGCTATATTTCTGAGAACCAGGTCTAATACCTTTGAGCCCCTTATTGGTATTTGGACTAGCTGGTCGAAGGAGTTGGCATTAATGGAATTAAAGAATCTCTGTGCACAACTGCTTATTGTGGTCTAGGTTCTCCAGATAATGCTGGGATAGTTGAAGTCATCAAACAGATTCACAGGTAGTCACTAGGCATGCAGTCCAGAAGACCATTAAAGAGCCTAGCCCAAATTTCCAATTTCCTCAAAGCAATGTCTAGTTAAGTGACTTGCTCAAAGTCACACAGCAGGCAAATGAAGGTAAAAAGATTCAAACTGTGTAAACTTGGAAGAGGAAGAAGATGATTTAAAAGTCAGGGCTTTACTTAATGGCAAGAGAAGAAGATAGTTTTTGGTTCTATGTTGAGGGATGCCAGTTTGCTAACATATGCTCATTGCATGCCAGTGTCACAGAGGGGGTGCGGCAGCTGGCTATGTGGATTTTTTTTTATTTTGTAAAAAGACAATGGAGGAGTTCTAGGTCACTGTTGTGCATTATGAGGAAGGAGATGAAATTGCTTCTTAGGAACAAAGATACACCTCCCCCAGCTACAATGTCCAATTTGGTTTTGGGTTCGAAAGTTGTAAGTATTAAAACCCTGCACTGTGGGGATGCTTTTGCTTGCGGTTAGTACAATGGTTAATTTGAGGAGAAAGACTCTGCCTACAAAAAGTCACTATGGGGAAAAAAATGTCTAAGCAAATATACAGAGTCCATGATGGATACCAGACCATATTTAACAATGCAGCTGGTGTCTCATCCAAGCATACTATATATTGGATCCCTCTAGAATGACTAATAGGTCACTAATTAAAGTCAATTATCTTTTGTTTGTAGTGTGACATCATTGATGGAGACAGAAGTAAACTGCTCAATACTAGTTTCACTCCCTTTCCAGGTGTATATTCAGAGAGCTCCATTATGTCTCTGTTCATATGGTCCTAGGAGGTGTGCCTCAAGTCATTCACTCCCATGTGAGCAATAATCAGGTCATATGTACCTAGGATGAAGGGATTTGAGGGCTTCTGTGATGTTACATACCCTGGCACCTAAGAGACTAATAATTTCTCTGACTCCGCTAACTCTGAACAGAGCAGTATTTGTATATCTAACTACCTGTAACCAGGACACTGTCAGATGTACTAGCAAGGGCTTGCTGCACTACGAACGTTCTATCTATGCAACACTGCTAACCTCTACCTTTCATAGTGCCACAGCAAGCTGTATGCTGGCTATGAACTGCTGATGCTGGGTTGCATGCAGGATGCAAATTTGAGTGTTTAGGCTGATGCAAAGTCTTCAAGACCTGAAGGCTTTGGTAAGGATGTTTTACTGTCATCAGCATAAGACAGCTTAGAGTCTGTAGTCTCTGAATGCTGCATATGTGCAGGTGGAGGCACAAAGTACAGTTTTGTACCTACCATAAATGTAGATCTCCGAACAGGATAGCATCTGCAGTCCTAACAAATGGGTTGTCCTGTCGTCAGGCAGCCCTTCGGTCGGCCGGATTCCAAAGTCTGGGTCTGGCCTCGGCTGGTGTCGCACTTCACCCAACGTCATCTCTGCTGGTCTTCGGGTATAAAGGCATCAGCCGACGCCATTTTCCTCAGTGTTTCTTGCCCCAGATGCCAGTTGCCCTCTTGGAAAGCTAAATTTTGGATAAATGCCAATGTTTCCAAAAAAGTAGAAGGCAAACACAAAAAATAAGCATGTATGCACATATATACAAACAAATACACCATAAGAGATCCCCCCCCCAGCTAGCTATTAGGAGGGTAAATACCCTAGGAGTGCCACAGAGGGGAAGGAGGGTGGGTAATCCTGACTGCAGATGCTATCCTGTTCGGACATCTACATTTATGGTAGGTACAAAAAGTACAGTTGTGTACACCTACCATAAATGTAGATGTTCGAGTGTCTTCACTGTTGCAGTCATAACTGTAGGGTGCTCCTGCCGGCAGGCAGCCCGAGGTCGGCCAGAATCCCAAAGTCTGGGTCCGGCGTCGGCTGTATAAGCTAGTATCCTGACGTCAGTACGCCTTGGTACATAGCCCTCAGCCGACGCCATCTTCTCCAGCCTTTCTTGCCCTAGATGTCAGAAGTCCCCAACAAATCAAAAATGAATCCAACAAGGAAACACAAATACACCACAAATAAGAGAAAAGAGGGGATAGGAGGGAGGGAAACCCGACTGCAACAGTGAAGACACTCGAACATCTACATTTATGGTAGGTGTACACAACTGTACTATGTTCTTCGTGTTTCACTGTTGCAGTCATAACTGTAGGGTGGAATCCCAAAGCAGTGTAGAGCGGGAGGAGGCTTTAGATAGAAGAAGCGGAGGCAAGAATACCCTGCAAGACAGCAGAGGCAAAGCCTGCCCTAGACTTAGAAAACAAGGGGAGATTGTAGTGCTTGGGAAAAGTATGCACAGAACTCCAAGTGGCAGCTTCCAAGATATCCTTGGTAGGGACTCCTCTGAGGAAAGCTGTAGAAGTAGCAGCTGCTCTAGTAGAATGACTTCTAATGGTCCCTGGAAACTGTTTCCCATGATGAGTGTAACAAAATCTGATTCCATAAGCAATCCATTTGGAAATAGTTTGTTTAGAAATAGGTTTTCCAAGAGAACTGGAGGCAAAGGAAACAAACAATTGGTTAGACTTTCTGAAATCTTTAGTCTTGTCCAAATAAAATCGTAACTGTCTGTGCACATCCAATGAATGCAAAATCCTTTCCCCTTTATTTTGAGGATTTGGAAAGAAAGTAGGAAGGTGAATTGTCTGATTTAAAGCCACTTTCGAAATCACCTTAGGCATAAAAGTAGGATTGGTCCTCAAGGATACTCTGTCCTGATGGAAAATAAGGTATGGTTCCACAGCCATGAGAGCTTGCAACTCTGAGACCCTTCTGGCAGAGGTCAATGCTAACAAAAGAACAGTCTTCCAGGATAGAAACTTAATATCTGAAGATGCAGCAGGCTCAAAAGGAGGCAAAGTAAGTTTTTCTAAAACATAATTAAGATTCCAGGCAGGGACAGGAGGGGTCCGTGGAGGCCGCAAATTTTTAGCCCCTCTCAAGAACTGCTTCACCAAAGGATGTGAAAAAACAGGAGGATCAGAACTGAAATGCACAGAGATAGCAGAAGCATGAATCTTAATGGAAGAAAAGGAAAGTCCTTTAGATAAAAGTTCCAAAAGGTAAAGCAAAATAGAGGAGAGATCAGGAACCTGAGGATCAGAGCCTCGGTCCTGCATCCAAATAGAAAACCTCTTCCATTTAGAGGCATAGGATTTTCTAGTGCTAGGCCGTCTAGCTTCCAAAAGAACATCCAAAACTTGTTTGGGAAGACTAGAGGAAATCAAATTCCTTTGAAGAGCCAAGCTGCCAGGCAAAGGGTCTTGAGATTGGAATGTAGTAACTGACCCTGATGCTGAGACAGAAGCGAAGGGTTCAGTGGAAGAATCCAAGGAGGCCCCGAGAACAGGAGCTTTAAGGTTGGATACCAAAACTGTCAAGGCCAATTTGGAGCAATCAAGATGAGGAACTTGGGCTTGTCCTGTTTTATCTTCAGTAGTACCCGAGGCAGTAGAGGAAGAGGAGGGAAGGCATATGCTGAAAGGCTTCTCCAGCTGAAGGACAGGGCATCCACTCTCCATGCTGTTTTGTGGACGGACCTGGTGCAAAAGCGAGGCTGCTGATGATTGAGATGGGATGCAAACAGATCTATCTGGGGACATCCCCAAACTGCAGTAATCCTGTTGAATAAGTGGGTGTCTAGCATCCATTCGTGAGGATCTGAAATGTTTCTGCTCAGGCTGTCTGCTAAGAGATTCTGTTTCCCTGGAATGAATTGAGCCTGGAGATGCAGATTCAAATTTAGAGCTGTGTCCCATAAACCCATAGCTAGTCTGCAAAGGGGGTATGAATGAGAACCCCCCCTGCTTGTTGATGTACCACATGACCGTGGTGTTGTCTGTGCGAATTAGCAGAGGCCCTGGTTGTAAAAGGTTTTTGAAGGCTAAAAGGGCATTTTGAACTGCCAACATTTCCTTCAGATTGATGTGCCAGTGAAAATGGTCCTTTGTCCAGGTTCCCTGCTGGCAATTGTCTAGAAAGTGTGCTCCCCAAGCATAATCCGAGGCATCCGTGGTTAGGATTTGAGTAGGTTGAGGAGACGAAAGGTTTTCCTTCGTTTAAAGTGCATGCCCTGGACCACCAGAGGAACTCCTTCTGGAGGCAGGGGATCAGAGGAATCAGAATATCCAGATCGTGGTAATGCTGTGACCATACACTTTTCAGATACCATTGTAGCTTTCTCATGTGAAGCCTTGCGTTTGGAATCAACAGAATGCAGGAAGCCATGTAGCCCAGAGCCTGCAGGAATTTCCTTGCAGTGAGCTGAGATAGAGTTGCCAAGGTGTTGAAAGTAGAAGCCAGCTGAGTTTGTTTTTCTGGAGTGAGGTAGGCCCTTTGTAAGGTTGTATTTAAGAGGGCTCCCAAGAATACCATTTGTTGAGAAGGGATCAAATGCGACTTTTTTATGTTCACTGAGAATCCCAGTAGTAGGAGAAGACGTTGAACAAAGTCCAGATGTTGAAGCAGAAGATCTTTGCTGTCTGCCTGAATAAGGCAGTCGTCCAAATAGGGGTAAATCTGGATCCCCTGAAGTCTGCAGTAAGCCACTACTGGTGCCAGGCACTTGGTGAAGACTCTGGGCGCAGTAGATAAACCAAAGTGCAGAACAGAGAATTGAAAGTGCCTCAAACCTGCCCTGAACCTGAGGAATTTCCTGCGTTCTTGTCTGATAGGGATATGCAAATAGGCTTCCTTTAAGTCCAATGTCACCATCCAGGCGTCCTGAGAGAGCATTGGAATTAGCTGTTGCAGAGTAAGCATCTTGAACTTTGGAATTTCCAAAAAGGTGTTTAACACAGAAAGGTCCAGAATAGGTCTCCATGAGTTTTGTTTTCTGGGAACCAGAAACAGCCTTGAATAAAACCCTTTTCCCATTTCCGAGAGTGGAACAGGCTCTATGGCTCTCATGGCCAAAAGAGCATCCACTTGAGTTAAGCCCTCTGACCATTGAAGTTTTGGCAGATCTGGCCAACCGTGAGTCCTTGGCAAAGTGTGAAAGTGGAACTTGTAATCTTGTAAAATCACGTCCAATACCCATCTGTCCTGGGTAATATGAGTCCAATTTCTGTAAAAAAGAGACAGTTTTCCTCCGAGAGGGGCGTCCAGGTAAAGGGGTCCTGAAGCCCAACCGAGAGAGTCATTGAGTTTGCTTTCTTTGAAATTGGGATCTGTCTTCTCCCCTTCTAGGTGAAGCAGTAGTCCATTGTCTAGATCTGTTAGAGGTCTGGCCTTGACCACGACCTCTGGAGCGCCTATATCTTCGAGGCCTGTCAGACGTGGGAAAGGACCAATTTTTAGAGGGCCAATTCCTGGAAAATCTAGGAGGCTGAACTTGCAAGAAATCTTTTACAGTCTGCATGGACTTTGCCTTTTCTTCCATCTTTTTAATAACTTCCTCAGCCTTAGAACCAAAAAGAACATCTTGTTGAACAGGGGCATCTAATAACTTAGCCTTAACCTGTTCAGGTAAACTTTGTTCACGAAGCCAGGCATGTCTCCTAATCACAGTACCAGAGGCAGCAGCCCTGCAAGAAGCATCCAAAGCATCAAAACCACAATGTAAGCTATGCTTGTTAACCTGTTCAGTAGCATGCAAAACATCCTGAAGTTCCTTATCCTCTGCAGAAGCAGGAAGGGAAGCAAGCTTTTGCTTTAAAACAGACAAAAGAAATTGCTGATATTTAAACATATGAAACTGGCAATTTAAAGCCCTTACAGACAGGGTAGCAGAAGTATATACCTTTTTTCCCCACCTGTCTAAGGCACGAGAATCCTTCTCAGAGGGAATAGGATTTTTGGAAGTAGCAACCTTAGCAGCCTTAGAGCCCTGAGAAATAGTTTCAGGATCCGCAGAAGGGTTTTTAAATAAAAATAAATGAGAGTCAGGAACCCTATAAAATCTATCAGGCTTAGAAGGAGCAGGAGGCATGGAATCAGGATTCAAATTAGCCTCAGAAAAAGCATCATCTACAATGTCCAAGACAGGAGGGATAGCTAAAGGCCTATGCTGAGGAAGAAGAAGAAATTCTCTAAGTCTCTTTTTGGAAGCAGAATATTCCTGTCCTTCCCAATGAAAATGTTCCCTCATCTCATGCAAGGTTTCCCCAAAAGAAAAATCCTCAAGTGGAGAGGCCGAGGGCAAAGAATCCTCAGCATCCGAATCCTCATAAGGGGGAAAGGAATAGTCCTGATCAGAGGAAGAAACAGAAAATACAGAAGCCTGGTCAGAGGAATCCAGAGTAACATCCTGTCGAGGCCTTTTCTCAGGAGGGGGGTGAGAACCCCTAATCATTGTAAGCAAATCTTCAGCCATCCTCAATAATTGTTTTTGTGTCTTGGGAGTGGATTCAGAAGCAGCTTGAGCTGGAACTTTAGACTTAGTAGGAGTCTTTGTCTTTGCCTTTGAAATAGTGATGTGAGTAGGCCTGAAAACCTCCTCAGAAGCCGGTACCTGCAAAGCGGTTCCGGACCCATCTGAAGGAGTGACGTCCGAAGGTCCTGCAGCAGTTAAAATAGTGGGCCTTGATGGCTCCCCATGGGAGTCCGTATCGGCCATCGGTTCAGAAGTGGCGGACGACAGGGGCTGCAAAAGCGCCTCACTGACGACAGCCGAACCGGACGCTGGCTCCAGCTGCAACGAGTCCTGTTTGGACCTCGGAGGCCTGTCTTTGTCTTTGCGCTTCTTTTGAACTCCGGTAGTGTCCGACGACATTCTATAATTGAAGCGTCTGCCAAAATAATTTAAAGCCCAATCGTACCTGCGCTTGATAGTACGAGAGTTGAACCTGGCACAGAACCGACAACAAGAAACGCCGTGGTCAGGGCCTAAGCAAGGTAGACAGTAAGAGTGGAAATCTTTATGAGGTATTTGTTTCACACGCTATACAATTATTAACTTTTTCTGACATCGGAGGAACAAGAAAAAGATTCACCAACGGGGTACTTCGCTTTGAGAAGAGAAGTAAGAACTTCGGACCGACAACAACCAAATACGCTGTTCGAAAATCGCCAACCAACGCTTTTGAGCTGCTTTCCACCGCACGGCAAGAAAGACTGGAGAAGATGGCCGGCTGAGGGCTATGTACCAAGCGCTGACGCCAGGATACTAGCTTATACAGCCGACGCCGGACCCAGACTTTGGGATTCTGGCCGACCTCGGGCTGCCTGCCGGCAGGAGCACCCTACAGTTATGACTGCAACAGTGAAACACGAAGAACATCTGTACTATGTCCTTCAAGGATGCATCTGCAGTCCTAACAAATGGGTAGAATACCATAGCCAAACTAGGGGAGGAGGAAGAAGAATTATGGTGTAGTTAGGATCCCTTGCAAAACAGCAGTGGCAAAGCCTGCTCGGGATCTAGAGTATAGAGGTAAGTTATAATGCTTGGCAAATGTATGCACGGAGGTCCAAGTAGCCGCCTCAATAATGTCCTTGGTAGCCACTCCTCGTAAGAAAGCTGTGGTAGTGGCTGTAGCCCTTGTAGAATGAGGCCTTATATTCTGTGGAATTTGCTTTCCATGGTAGGAGTAACAGAATCTTATGCAATTTCCTATCCACTTGGAGATTGTCTGTTTGGAAATTGCTTTTCCTTCCCTTCCTGTTGCATAAGCTACTAGAAGCTGGTCAGTTTTTCTATTGCCCTTGGTTCTGTCCAGGTAGTAGCAACTGTCTGTGTACATCCAAGGTATGCAGTAGTCTTTCCCCCCTGTTCTGTGGATTGGGAAAGAAGGTAGGTAGGTGGATTGCCTGGTTTAGAGACACTCTGGATACCACCTTAGGCATAAATGTAGGATTTGTTCTCATGGACACTCTATCTTGATGGAAGATTAGGAAGGGTTGTACTGCCATTAAGGCCTGTAGTTCCGAAACCCTCCTTGCTGAAGTAATTGCCAGTAGGAAAGCAGTTTTCCAGGATAGGTGTTGAAGGTCTGCTGCTGCTGCTGGTTCGAATGGAGGGAGTGTCAATTTTTCTAGTATAAAGTTCAAGTCCCATGCTGGTAATGGTGGTTTCCTAGGAGGTTTTACATTCTTGATTCCTCTGAGGAACTGCCTGAGTAGAGGGTGTGAGAAGACAGGGGGATCGAAGCTGTATTCTGCAGAAATAGCTGATGCATGTATCTTGATGGAGGACTAGGACAGGCCTGTATGGAGAAGCTCTGCCAAATACTCCAGGATGTTGGCAATATCTATCTTTGACATCTTTTCCTCTTTCTGCACTCCAAATGACAAACCTTTTCCATTTTCCTGCATAGTTCCTTCTTGTTGAAGGTCTGCGGGCCTCAAGGATAATGTCTTTAACCCTTTGGGATAAATCTGGGTTAGTTGCTCTTATGTAATGTTCCAGGCAGTCAGATGTAGAGTTTTCAGGTTTGGATGCATGATGTTGTAGTCGCTCTGAGTTAACATCAAAGGAATCAGGGGTAGTGTCCATGTTCCTCCCCGAGACATGCTCCTCAGCAAAGGATACCAATGTTGTCTTGGCCAATTTGGAGCTATCAGAATTATCCTTGGACGTTCCTCTTTGATTTTCAGTAGTACCTTGTGCATCAAAGGAAGAGGTGGAAATGCATATGCTGTCAGGTCTTTCCAACTGAAGGATAGAGAGTCCACCTTCCATGCAAGTGGGTGGTATGTCCTTGTGCAGAATTTTTTGAGCTGGTGATTGAGTGGGGATGCGAATAGGTCTATTTGTGGCATTCCCCATTTCTTTGTGATGGCCTTGAAGATGTCCGGGTGTAGCATCCATTCGTATAAGTAGCATATGTATAGTATATGTAGCATCCATGTATTGTATAAGAAGTAACTGCTCTAGTCTTTTAATTAACTCTGATGAAACCCACGGAGGTAGTGGGTGAAAGCGTTTTTCTGCGCTCAGTAGTGTTGTATCAATAAAAGGAATTGTTCCGTGGATCCAGTTGGCGTTTTGCTCTTGCTTTTTTACAAGTTTTTTCGTTTACTGTTGGTTTACT
This sequence comes from Protopterus annectens, assembly GCF_019279795.1. Taxonomy (NCBI): domain Eukaryota; kingdom Metazoa; phylum Chordata; order Ceratodontiformes; family Protopteridae; genus Protopterus; species Protopterus annectens. The sequence continues at coordinate 1,557,225,712 of NC_056726.1, forward strand.
GGTGTATCGAGTACTGGCTGAGTGATCCGCTTATTGGCAGACACGGACATTTGCCTTTTGATAAATTGTGGACTACACATAGTGCTTTTTATTATTCATTGCATTTTGCTGTTCATTGCATTTTGCTATGGAGCTAATGGAGCAGTTATTTCAGCAGCAATTGTTATTAACGCAGCGTATACTGTCTGCCTTAAAAGGGAACGAAGGTGCCTGTGGTGAGGTACAAAACAATTTAGAAGAGATAAATAGCGAAAACGCTGCTTTTTCAGAGATTGATGAACAGATTCTTACGCTTCATTCTACCCCGGGTACATCGCGTAGCAATCCAGGAGCTAGCTATGGTTTGGGAGATCCTATTGGCAGTCGAACAACGCGTAGGGGACCAGGAAGTGATGGCCACGCAGTTCCACTACCGGATTCGTCACCAAACGCTAGGAATGGATTACGAGGGGAAAGAAATGTGGATTGTAAAGTTACAGACTTAAAATCTTTGCTTGTGGCGCCAAATTTTCCAATGCAACGGAACGAACAAGGTATTCAAAGTCTGGATAAGCAGATGGAAGCTTTTGAAAGAGCGTTAAAGAGATATAAGACAATTCAGATGGACAATGTGTTTTTGGAAAGATCTTTAGAGCTCAAACAAATTCCAAAGGGGCTCAGAGTTTTTAAGGTACCATTTGGATTTGAAAATAATGACAGTTTACTACAAGAACTCACGGACATTTTTGATAACACTGGTATGCAATTAATTAAATTAATTATTAAGAACAACAATGAGAGATTAATTAAGTTAAAGGAATCTTTGACTGTTCTTGACAATAATATTAAAAAAGATTTGTTGTTTGAATATAACAAAAATAAATTTGATAGCATACTTAATGACATGAAAAGATATGTGAGTAAAGGGCTTGACATTAAAAACGAAAAGCTCCAGCGTGATACTAAGGATTACTTAAGTAACACTGCATACACACATTTTCGGGATTTTAAGCGTTTTTTTAGGGTTCATTCTAAAGGCCTGGTTATTAATGAAAAAGCATCAGTAACACATAATGAAGAGGTAGAAAGGCACGATATGATGAATATGAATATGAATTTAGATGACAATAGGGAAGTTTTTTTAGAAGAGCCTGTGCTTCGCAGATCAGAACGTCTAAGAGAGCGATATCAGGGACAGAATCAGTATTACAATCAGCAGTACAATGGAGGGGGGAGGTACAAGTACCAAACACGACATTATTAGATGAACAGCAGAAGTCTTATTGCTTGGGTACATCCCTCGACTCAACCATTATAAGTTCAGTTACTAGGAGTAGCTACGATGTTTTAATTCAAGACATTGGTGAAGTAATGAATAAACAGAATGTCTTTTACGATACATGTGCAATAGACAGTACCAATGAGAATAACAATATTAATGGAATGAATGTGAGTACATTTAAACAAGGACAGGATTGTAACATTAGTAACAGATATCCTGCACATACAAAGGTGAATAAACGAGATATAAACGATTGTGAGCAAAATCCAGGTCAGGTGTTAGAAAATGGTAAATGTGAAATTATTACAGAAGGTAGTTTTTCTGTTTATAATTTTACGGACAAAACTTTAAACAATGGTTACCTTTCACTTTTCATGAAGGGTTTTAAATTTGTTCCAAACTACCAGGTGGACCTAGGTAAATTACTAGTTAATCTTAAAATGTATACTAGAAGTTTGAATCTTAGGATTTATTTCAAGAACAAATTTGATTGTAAGATAGATACAGATACAAAAAATATTACCTTAAGAAGGTCCAGTACGTTTATTCCACCTAACAATCCTATTGTTCACTTATTTGAAATGTTTTGCGAAATGCAATTAAGAAAAACTTGGAAGGAAAGGAACTTCTGTAAGGATAATTTACCTGAAGCAGAAAGGTTTTGCCTAAATGAATTGAGTATGTCGGACAAAATGAGAATCATGAAACCAGATAAAGGGGGAGGGGTGGTCCTGATGACTAAACTGGATTATAACAATAGGATGAGTATTATGTTAAGTGATGAGACCACCTATAAGAGAGTAGCTAGGTATGACATTACCAAGGCATACACAAAAGTTGATTGGCAATTGTATGATTTATTGCTGGAAGGATTTATTACTAAGGCAGAATATGAGTACCTTTTAGTTGAATATCCTTTGACGCCATCAATTTTTGGTATACCCAAAATACACAAAAATGTTTATAACCCCCCTTTCAGGCCTATAGTCTCTGCAAAGCAGTCCAAAATGGAGGCTATAGCTCATTATGTGGATATAAACTGTAAGGAAATAGTAGCTAGTATTAAGCACATTTTAAAGGACTCATGGCATTGCTTGGAATTGCTTCACAAATTTAGAAACGAAGATTTGAAGGAAATACAAATAGTAACAATAGACATTGTGAACTTATTCTCGTAATCCCTTTGACAGAGGGTTTAGAACTATTTGAGAATAGTTTGAGGTATTTGGTAATTTACATACAGTTAAACTAAAACTTCTTGTTAACTTGATGGAACTGGTATTGAAAACAATTTTTCCAGCATGAAGGAGAATACTATCAACAATGTGCAGGTGTGGCAATGGGGTTAGATGTGCCCCCACTTATGCAAATCTGGTGTTAGCTATGTGGGAGAAAGAGAAAATATTTAAAAGTTTGTACTGGTCTAAAATAGCTTTATATTTAAGGTTCCTTGATGATATATTAATATTTTGGAAAGGAAACAGAGAGGAATTTAAGGATTTTGTAGATTACTTGGAAGATAGCACTACATTTTTAAAATTCACATATAAAATGGAAGAAGAGAGTTGTGAATATCTGGATTTGAAAATTTATAAGGGTGATGACACTTTAAATTCCACAATACACCGTAAAAAAACCTTTTCGAACTCTTATTTACATTTCGATAGCTGTCACCCTTATTTTCAAAAAAGAAATTTAGTAAAAGGGCAAATGGTAAGGTTATCGAGAATAATAAGTGATGACTTAGAATTTATCAATGAGTTATTAAAACTAGAAAACATGTTTTTAGAAAGAGGATACCCAAAAAATTTAGTTGAAAGGTTAAGGTATGAAGTGAGTAATAAAAGGAAAGAAACTTTTAAGCCATTATTGATACATGGTACCCTCAATAAAAACGATAATACATGCAACAAAGATGGTAAGATAGGGGCTTTTTTAGTTCCCTATAGTAATAACATCAACCACTTTACGAGCACTATTAAAGAATGTTACGAAAAGGTTTTTATTAATCAAGCAGATATTTTGCAGTACATAGGGAATGTGCCATCTATAGTATTTAGTAGAGGAAGGAACTTGAAAAACTATTTTGAAAGTCAAAGTTTATTCAAGAATTCCACAATGAGAAAGTGTGGCTTTTGTAAAAGTTGTCGATTTATCAATGACGGGCCATATGTCATACTGCAAGGTTACAATAGGACACTAAGATGTCCAGGATATGTAAATTGTAACACTAAATTAGTTGTATATTTAGCTACATGCATGTCATGTTCCTCATTTTATATAGGGAAAACTAAAAGGAAACTCAGGGAAAGAATTGTTGAGCACAATAGAGACATCAAAAATAGGAAGGTTACTAGTTCCCTATATACACACAGTACAAAATGTAAATGTTTTAAGAAGTTTTTATTTTTTGTTATAGACAGAGTACCAGACACAAATTGTAACAATGAAGGGGATTTGAACACATTGTTGGAGACAAAAGAATGCTTATGGCAGTTGAGGTTAAATGCATGTGTACAACCAGGATTAAATGAACATATATCTATTGCAAGTTATTTAAAAATGAAATCATATATTATATAGATTTTTTAGATGCTTTAACCTATATGTAGATATATTTTAATTATGCATGTATGAAACTGCTAATTATCTTGTGTATATATATTTGATTTATATTTGATTTACATTCACCTATATAAATTTCATATATCCATAGTAATAATTTTTCTCATTTATTAGAATACATGTTTTTAAAAGAATTTTTATCTATTTATATAGTTTTGTGATATTTTGAGATATAGATAAATTGCTTTTTTTGCACTTCACAACTATTTGGTTAAAAAATTTTTTAAAATAACTTTTTAACATATTTTAACATACATTTTTAAAGTTTTTTTGCACATGAAATTTTACTCGTATATCCTATTTCTATGCATATTTGCACATTACATATTAAGATGTTTGCATTCACACTATAATTTTGTATGTTTATTAATTTATATATGAAAAGCATAGTTATATAAAAAGTTTGGTGATGTATGCGAGGGGTAGATAGAATAATTTATTACTCAATCAATTGAGTAAATTGACAAACACAAATTGAATAAGATGTAGGGAGATGTGATTGGCTTATGTGTTTAAATAGTGGTGTATAAGAAGTAACTGCTCTAGTCTTTTAATTAACTCTGATGAAACCCACGGAGGTAGTGGGTGAAAGCGTTTTTCTGCGCTCAGTAGTGTTGTATCAATAAAAGGAATTGTTCCGTGGATCCAGTTGGCGTTTTGCTCTTGCTTTTTTGAAGGATAGAGAGTCCACTTTCCAAGCCAGTGGGTGGTATGTCCTTGTGCAGAATTTCTTGATCTGGTGATTGAGTGGGGATGCGAATAGGTCTATTTGTGGCATTCCCCATTTTTTTGTGATGGCCTTGAAGATGTCGGGGTGTAGCATCCATTCATGAGCAACCGAGGTAGTTCTGCTTAACATGTCTGCTAGGATGTTTTCTTTTCCCGGTACAAATATTGCCTGTAACTGGATGTTGTAGCTCAGAGCCATATTCCATAGGTCCAGAGCCATTCGACATAGGGGGTATGAATGAGTGCCTCCCTGTTTGTTGATGTACCACATGACTGTGGTGTTGTCTGTCCTTATCATTAATTGGCCTTCTTTGAGGAATGGTCTGAAATTCTGGATTGCTAGTTTTACTGCCAGCATTTCTTTTTGATTTATGTGCAGGTGCAGCTGGAGTCCATAATCCTTGAATGCATTTGTCCAGCATGTGGGCCCCCCAACCTAGGTCTGAGGCATCCGTTGTGATGGTTTGGCTTGCTTGAATGTTGTGGAAGGGCAAACCTGGGTTTGACTGGCATGCTTGAGCCCACCATAGGAACTCTTGTTTCAGGCATGGTATTAGTGGGATTTCGGTTTCTAAGCTGTGCCTGTGTTGAGACCACAAATTCTTTAGGTACCACTGTAGCTTTCTCATATGCAGTCTGGCATGGGGGACCAGGATTATGCATGATGCCATGAAGCCCAAGGCCTGCAGTACTTTCCTTGCTGTTAGTTTGTTCTGCTTTGTTAATGCCAAGAAGTAAAGAGGGAGATGTTCTTGTTTTTCTGCAGTTAGGAATGCCATCTGTTTTACTGTGTCCAATTCTGCACCCAAGAATGTTCTTGTTTGGGATGGTATCAGTCTTGACTTTTTAAATTGACTGTGTATCCCAGGGCTTGTAGTAAGCAAATGACTCTTTGTAAGTCTTGTGTCAGCTTGCTTTTGTTGTCCGCTTGTATCAGGCAGTCGTCCAGGTATGGATAAATTTGGATTCCCTGTAAGCCTGCAATGAGCGATTACTGATGCCAGGCATTTTGTGAATACTCTGGGCAGTAGATAAGCCAAAGGGCAATGCTGAGAATTGATAATGCTCTGATCCTGCAAGAAATCTGAGGTATCTTCTGCAATTTGGTCGATGGGGACGTGCAGGTATGCCTCCTTGAGATCTAGAGTTACCAGCCAACACTCCTTGCCCAGCATGGGAAGAAGTTGCTGTAGGGTCAGCATTTTGAATTTTGGAACAATGATGAATGTGTTTAAAGCGGACAGGTCGAGAATAGGTCTCCAACTTTTCTCTTTTCTTGGTACTAGGAAGAGTCTGGAATAAAATCCTTTGCCCTGTTCTGTAGGTGGCACCCTTTCCACAGCTCTCATCTTTGTTAATTGAGCTATCTGTTTTAGAGCTTCTGTTTTTTGATTTGGTGGTAGGTTTGGCATTCCTCTTTTTACTGGTAAGGTGTGGAAATGAAACCTGTAGCCTTGGTCTATAGTTTGCAAAATCCACTTGTCTCTTGTGATATAGTGCCAATTTTTTGAAAATAAGGCTAACTAAGGGTGCTGCTATTTGTTCCCTGGAAGGCGGTGTCAGAGCCAAGTCACTGTGTTTGTCCTGTTGTAGTGGCAGTGGTTGTGTCTGTGCCTCATTGGTTATTGCCTTGCCACTGGCGTCCTCTGTAGGCACCTCCTCTGGATTGATTTCTGCCTCTGGAACGTCTATTCCTGCCTCTCTGAGATTTAGAGGAGTCTGGAAAGGACCAATTTTTGGAAGGCCAGTTCCTGCTAAACCTTGGGGGCTGAACCTGTAAGAAATCTTTAACTGTTTGTACAGATTTTGCCTTCTCTTCCATTTTCTTCATTACTTGCTGGGCAGGAGAACCAAATAGACTGACCTTATCCATAGGAGCATCTAATAGTTTTGCTTTAACATGATCCAGCAAGACCTGTTCTTTCAACCATGCATGCCTTCTTATAACTGTGCCAGTCATGGCTGATCTAAATGAAGCCTCCAGTGCATCATAGCCACATTTTAAAGAATGGTTACTAACCTGCTGAATGTTATTCACCATTTCTAAAACATATTTCTTATCTAAGGAATCAACAGAGGACATTTTCTTAGTTAACTGATCAAGCATAAACTCTTGGTATTGGATCATATGAAACTGACAGTTCAAAGCTCTAGCTGAGAGAGTAGCAGAGGTGTATACTTTTTTACCCCATCTCTCTAAGGACCTGGATTCCCTTTCAGAAGGGAGAGGGTTTTCCGCTGAGGTCGAAGCTACTGCCTTAGGCCCCTGGGAGATAGTCTCAGGATCTGCAAGGGGAGCCTTGTATAGGTGGTGATGAGTGTCTGGAACCCTGTAAAACCTATCGGGCTTGGCAGGGGCTGGAGGTAAAGTATCAGGAGCAGTGCAAACATCATTAAATGCATCATCCACAACAGGAAGAACTGGAGGTATAGCTAAGGGCCTATGTTGCGGTAAGTGTAGAAAGGTCCTAAGCCTTTTTCTTGAATCTGAGAAATCTTGTCCCTGCCATTGGAATTGCTCTCTCATGGCATGTAAGGTTTCCCCAAAGGAAAATTCCTCTGGTGGAGAGGCAGAAGGAATAGATTCTTCAGCATCGGAATCTTCATAAGTAGAAAAAGGAGCCTCTGGATGGTCTGTATTGTCTGAATCATCAGAAGAGTCATCTGAGGACACTGGCTCAGGGGGCTCTGCTCTAGGTCTCTTTTCTGGAGGTTGAGAGGCCCTGTCTGGGCGAGATTGGGATCCCCTTATTAAAGAGATGAGATCCTCTGCCAGAGTAAGCATTTGGGAACTGGAACTGGGCCTGTGAGAGGGGGGCTTAACAGGCACAGACTTAGCAGTTTTGGCTGCTTTAGCCCTGGCAAAGGCCTTTATAGACATGGCTGCAGGAGGCCTAGCAGCACCACGTGCTGGGGTAGAGACATCCAAAGGGATGGTGTCCGAGAATTCTAGAGAAACCACATTAGTAGGCAAAACTTCAGAGGCCGATTCAACTAGGGTAGCAGGAGCCTCGGTAGTAGTCATGGATTCGGCTGAAGATTGACCGCGAGTGTCGGTCTTTTTCTTTGCGTTTCTTAACAATTTGAGAAGTCGGAGGATCCGACGGCATAATGTACGCAAAATCTGAGCCGAAAAACTGTTCAGCAAACTCCGACCGACCCCTAAGCGTTCGTCGGTTGAAGGAAGCACAGGCTAAACAGGCTGCTACGTCGTGGTCTGGGCCTAAACAAGGTAAGCAGTAAGAGTGGAAATCTTTATGAGGTATTTGTTTCCCACAAGTTAAACAGTTATTCACTTTTTCTGACATCGGCTGAGGCAAGAAAGAGTCCCCAACGGGTACTTAGCTTTTAGAAGTCTTCAAGTAGTATTCGGTAGTAGTAATCTCTGGATCTGACCGACCGGCACTTGCGAACAGCTTCTGCTTCGGGCGCCACGCGGCAAGAAAGACTGAGGAAAATGGCGTCGGCTGATGCCTTTATACCCGAAGACCAGCAGAGATGACGTCGGGTGAAGTGCGACACCAGCCGAGGCCAGACCCAGACTTTGGAATCCGGCCGACCGAAGGGCTGCCTGACGACAGGACAACCCATTTGTTAGGACTGCAGATGCATCCTTGAAGGACATCAGTGTTAAGCTCACTGCATCTTCATCATAAACCTGCTCTGCTCAGTGCTACTAGTGCTCAGGTTGTGCACAGCTAGGAGGAAGCTCGCTCCAAGCAGTTTAGACAAAGTGGAAATGGATAAGTAATTCACTGATGTTGTAACATGGTACCTTTTCAGTACAACAGGAAAGATTTTACTTGTACTTACTACCTGCTATGGAAATATCACTACTGCAGAGCTGAGCTCAGCACAGCAAAATACAACATAAGAAAACAAAAGAAACAAAGAACTAGATGAAATCTGAAGCCCAAGTAAATCATCCAGGACTTAGAGCGATCAAAACTGATACCAACATGGCTTCCACCCTTGGCCAAAGTGATTTACTTAAGGCAGTGATTTAAATGGAACAATTTATTCATTCATTTGCATTTGTTTACTGGGAATGTCAGACTAGGTCATGCAATACACATTTTCAGCAAAGGCCTGGGGGAGAAAAACTCCAAAAATAAATAAATAAATAATGTTTTCAAATGCAGTTAAACAGTGAAGGCACATGGCTCTTTAGAAAGTAAGACAGGTGGGCAAACAAGCTGGCAAGCTTAATCCACCCCCCCCCCCCAGCTCTCCCAGTGTCTATGCCTGCTACTAGAATCAGAAATCTTATTGCCTGCATTTGGAACATTTTCTAATACTCTTCCCCAGTTTGTCCATAACTCTGAAAAACAAAAGTCAACTGCAAACACACACAGGCAGTTAAACTGAACAGCACTATGACAAAAACTTGTGAGAAGTAAAAGAAAAGTTGTCAACTGTAAATAGAAGGTACACATTCCTATGAAAGGAAACCTACAAGACAGAAGTAAGTAGGCCTACCTACACGATACAAGAATTTACGGTAAAAATATGTTAAAGCACAGGCAGAAGTACACTATCCGAAAAACTACAGTTGTTCGAGTAATCTGACCATAACGGTAGATGTTTGAATAGATCACTATTGCAGTAGTTTAAAACTATATGGGTTATATAAATGCCAAGGATATTATGACTGGCCTAACCACTGAAAGGCTGAAGGAGAGCCATATAAAAATCAACAGTTAGGACATAAAACCTTCAGAGTTTTCATGACCCAGAGAGAAAAAGGAGATTTTTAGTAAATGCTGTGACAAAACAATAAATAAAATACAAACACCCTTGAAAAAGCATGATACAATGAAGGAGGATGGAGAGTGCCCCTATTGCAACAGTGATCTATATGAACATCTGCTACTATGGTAAATTTACTTACTTACACAATTGTACTATGTTCGTTAGATCACTGTTACAATAGCCTAAGCTGTACAGGTAAGGTTACCAGAACTTAGAAATGAAGAGAGGAACACGAACAGTTGTAGCTAATCCTGGTCTGGACCTGGAAAAGGAATTCAACTTATGCTGTTTTGTAAAAGTGAATGACCTGAGATGTACCTCCCTGGACTACATGAAAAGACATGGAGGAGCTCTCAGATTATGAAGCCCAGGCGTGTATGACCCTAGCCCTGAGCAGCCTCCTAACATCACACAGAATGATACCACAGTACAAGCAGAGAATGACTGATTTCAACAATTGGCTAGGTTTCTGGTGTCATTCAAAGGGGATCCAGTATCTGCCTGGGATGACATAATTGACAGACCATGATGCTTTGTCAGAGATGGCCTGCATCTGTCACCCCTGGGCTTCCGGATACTGGCCAAGGCTCTTTCCACACCTATAGTGCCTTTTTTTGGTGGTGTTCCAAAGACCAACTTACCACCATAACAGCTACAAACAAATGCAATCTGAGGGTCATGCTGCTTAACGCTAGAAGTCTAAATCTTAAAATGAACTCACTCGAAGCACTACTTAAAATGGAGAACATCGACATTTGTACTGTAACAGAGACCTGATTCAAGGCAGCAGAAAGCAGCCCTACACTACCAGGCTACAACTCATTGCACACCTTTCGGCCCCAAAACTTGGACTGAAGCTCCAAAGGCGGTGGTGTTTCCATATTCATAAAGGATGCACACACATCCAGACTGGTAGCCCAACATAATTCATCAGAGTTACTTCAGGTGCAGCTAACACTGGGTAAAACAGAGATTCAGGTTGTCGCCTGCTATAGGTCCCCAACCATGTCTCAAGACTCTCACTCCATGTTCTTAAGCACCCTCGAGAATATTAGGGTCCAACCTCAAACTCTTATACTGGGCAACTTCAACTACCCTTCCATTAACTGGGAAAACTACTCATGTACCAATACAATTGCCCAACATTTCCTGGAATTCATTAATTCCAGTGACCTCGAAAAGCTCATTCTTACCTCCACTAGAGGTAGAAACATCCTTGACCTGGTCATTACTAATATGGGTGACCATTACTCTATACCAATAGTCAACTCCTCCATAGTTAGATCTGACCACAAACTAATCACCTTGGAAATCCACATCCCTCCCACCCCATCCTCAATTGTAACCACCATGAAAAACTTCTCCAAAGCTAACTTTGGGCTCCTAAAAACAGAGGTGGCTAACTTCACGGCACACATGCAAATGGAGGATACTTGTATGACCACAGAATCATACATGAATGCACTTTATGAACATGTACACAAATGCATGGATCTCACCATACCCAACAGAACCAGGACTCTCGCCTACAAAAAAAGGAAGCCAATGTGGTGGTTCCCCTGCCATAAACAGGCTCTACAAAGTACAGTTTTGTACCTACCATAAATGTAGATGTCCGATAGGTATGCATCTGCAGTCATAACATATGGGTTGTCCTGCCTCAGGCAGCCCTTCGGTCGGCCGGATTCCTAAGTCTGGGTCTGGCCTCGGCTGATGTCGCATCTTCCCCGACGTCACAGCTGCTGGGGTATAAAGGCATCAGCCGACGCCATTTTCCTCAGTGTTTCTTGCCCCAGATGCCAGGTGCCCTCTAGGAAGGCTAAATTTGGATAAAAATTGAAAATTCCAAACAGAGTAAAACAATATATATATATATATATATATATATATATATATATATATATATACATACATACAAACAAATACACCATAATAGATTCCCCCAGCTAGCTGAAAGAGGGGTAAGCACCCTAGGAATACCACAGAGGGGGTAGGTAATCCTGACTGCAGATGCATACCTATCGGACATCTACATTTATGGTAGGTACAAAACTGTACTATGTCCTTCAAGGATGCATCTGCAGTCATAACATATGGGTAGAATACCATAGCCAAACTGGGGAGGAGGTACTAAGATAAGGATGGTGTAGTTATGATCCCCTGTAAAACTGCAGTTGCAAAACCTGCTCGGGATCTGGAGTATAAAGGTAGATTGTAATGCTTGGCAAATGTATGCACGGAGCTCCAAGTAGCAGCCTCTAAAATGTCTTTGGTAGCCACCCCTCGTAGGAAAGCTGTAGTGGTGGCTGTGGCTCTTGTGGAGTGAGGCCTGATATTTTCAGGAGCTGTCTTTCCATGAAAAGAGTAGCAGAAACAAATGCAATTTCCTATCCATTTAGAGATTGTCTGTTTGGAAATTGCTTTTCCTTGCACTCCAGCTGCATATGCTACCAGAAGTTGGTCAGTTTTTCTGCTGATTTTAGTTCTGTCCAGATAGTAGCGTAGTTGTCTGTGTACATCCAAGGTGTGCAGTAGTTTTTCCCCCCTGCTCTGTGGGTTAGGGAAGAACGTAGGCAAATGAATAGCTTGATTCAAGGATACCCTGGATACCACCTTTGGCATGAAAGTAGGATTGGTTCTCAGAGACACTCTTATCCTGGTGAAAAATAAAGAAAGGCTGCACTGCCATTAGCGCCTGTAACTTGGATACTCTTCTTGCTGAAGTGATTGCTAGAAGGAAAGCAGTTTTCCAAGATAAGAACTGTAAGTTTGCTGATGCTGCTGGTTCAAAGGGAGGTAGTGTTAATTTTTCCAGCACAAAATTGAGATCCCATGCAGGAAGAGGGGGTTTTCTTGGAGGTTTTACATTTTTGATCCCTCTTAAAAATTGTCTGAGGAGAGGGTGAGAGAAGATAGGAGGATCCATGTTGTATTCTGCTGAAATTGCTGAAGCATGGATCTTAATGGAAGAATATGACAGGCCATTGTGGAACAGTTCTGCTAAGTATTCTAGGATGTGTGCTAGGTTTGCCAGTGTGACATTTGTACCCTTTGAAGCGCTCCAAATGAGGAATCTCTTCCATTTAGCTGAGTATGTCTTTCTTGTGGAGGGTCTACGAGCCTCCAGGATTATGTCCTTGACCCTTTGAGATAAGACAGTTTGGTTTTGTTTTAGGCAATTTTCCAGGCAGTCGGCTGCAGAGTTTTCAAGTTTGGATGCAGTGTCTTGAAGTTGTTCTGCGTTAGAAGTAGAGGCCATAGGGGTAGAGGCCATGAGTTCGTCCGAGACATGCTTCTCAGCAGCGGATACCAGTGCTGCCTTAGCCAGTCTGGAGCTATCAGTATCACATTTGGCTGTTCCTCTCTGATCTTCAGTAGTACTCTGTACATCAATGGAAGTGGTGGAAAGGCATACACTGCTAGGGCATTCCAGTTGAAAGAGAGGGAGTCCACCTTCCAGGCTTGTGGGTGGTATACTCTTGAGCAGAATTTCTTTAGTTGGTTGTTGAGTGGGGAGGCGAACAGGTCTATCTCTGGCATTCCCCATTTGTTTGTTATGATTTTGAAGATGTCTGGATGCAGCATCCATTCGTGAGCATCCGTGGTAGTTCTGCTTAAGCTGTCTGCTAGTGAATTCTCTTTTCCTGGTACGAATCTGGCCTGCAGTTGGATGTTGAGATCCAGGGCTAGGTTCCACAGATCCATTGCCATCCGGCATAGAGGGTAGGAATGCGTGCCTCCCTGTTTGTTTATGTACCACATGACTGTGGTATTGTCTGTCCTTATCAGCAGATGACCTTGCTGGAGGAATGATTTGAATGCCTCGATTGCATGTTTCACTGCCAGCATCTCCTTTAGGTTTATGTGCAAATTCAGCTGGTCTTGAGTCCATAGGCCTTGGATGCACTTGTCTTCCATGTGTGCTCCCCATCCTCGGTCTGAGGCGTCCGTGGTGATGGTCTGCCTTGGATGTGGTTTTGTGAAAGGCAACCCTCTGTTGGACTGGCAGGCCTGAGCCCACCACAGGAATTCCTTTTTCAGGCATGGAATGATTGGAATCATGGTTTCTAGACTGTGCCTGTGTTGAGACCATACATTCCTTAGGTACCATTGTAATTTTCTCATATGCAGCCTGGCATGTGGGATCAAGATTATGCAAGATGCCATGTAACCCAGGGCCTGCAGGACTTTCCTTGCAGTGAGCTGAGTTTGTCTCGTCAAAGCCATGAAGTAGACTGGTAGTTGCCTTTGTTTTTCTTCTGTGAGAAAAGCCATCTGAGTTATTGTGTCCAGATCCGCACCCAAAAAGGTTATCCTTTGGGATGGCACTAGTCTTGACTTCTGGATGTTGACTGTGTATCCCAAGGCCTGTAACAGGTGTATGACATAGGCCAAATTCTTTGCAAGTCTTGTCCTGTTCTCCGCTTGTATTAGGCAGTCATCCAGGTATGGGTAGATTTGAATTCCCTAAAGCCTGCAATGTGCAATTACTGATGCCAGGCATTTCGTGAATACTCTGGGCGCAGTAGATAAGCCAAATGGCAATGCTGAGAATTGATAATGCTCTGATCCTGCAAGAAATCCGAGGTGTCTTCTGCAATCTGGTCATATAGGGACATGCAGGTATGCCTCCTTGAGATCTAGAGTCACCAGCCAAGACTCCTTGCCCAACATGGGAAGAAGTTGCTGTAGGGTCAGCATTTTGAATTTTGGCACAATGAGATATGTGTTTAGTGCGGACAAGTCGAGAATAGGCCTCCATTGGGTTTCTTTTCTTGGTACAAGGAATAGTCTGGAGTAAAACCCTTGGCCTTGTTCCATAGATGGTACCCTTTCTATTGCTTTCATCTGAAATAAATTGTTGATTTGTCTTAAAGCCTCTTGCTTCTGGTTTGGTGGAAGGTTTGGCATTCCGCTCCTTCTTGGCAAAGTGTGGAAATGAAACCTGTATCCTCTGTCTATTGTTTGTAATGTCCATTTGTCTTTTGTAATGCAATGCCAGTTGTTTGAGAATAAAGCCAATTTTCCGCCCAAGGGTGCTTCCAGTTGTTCCCTTGTAGGCGGAGTCAGAGTCAAGTCATTGTGGTTGTCCTGTGGAAGTGGATGTAGTTGCAGCTGTGGCAGTACTCTTCTGGTTGGCAGGTTGCCACTGGCGACCCCTGTAGGCACCTTTTGATTGACCTCTGCCTCTTGGGCGTCTATTCCTGCCCCTCTGTGCTTTGGAGTTGTCTGGAAAGGACCAATTCTTTGAAGGCCAGTTTCTGCTGAACCTCGGAGGTTGGACCTGCAGAAAATCCTTAACTGTTTGCACAGATTTTGCTTTTTCTTCCACTTTCTTTAGAATCTCCTGTGCAGAGGAGCCAAATAAACTTTGTTTCTCCATTGGAGCATCTAGGAGTTTAGCCTTAACATGGTCCGGCAAGGATTGTTCTTTTAGCCAGGCATGTCTGCGAATTACTGCCCCAGTCATAGCTGATCTAAATGAATCTTCCAGTGCATCATAGCCACATTTTAAAAAATGATTACTGACCTGCTGAGAATTGTGTACCAAATCCTGAAGGGCCTTACGGTCTAAAGGTTCAGGAGAAGAAAGCTTTTTATTTAGTTGGTCTAACAAATATTCCTGGTACTGTATCATATGGAATTGACAGTTTAAAGCCCTGGCAGAAAGAGTAGCAGATGTATAAACCTTTTTTCCCCATCTCTCTAATGCTCTTGACTCCCTTTCAGAGGGTAGTGGGTTTTTGGCAGTGGCAGCTGCAACACCTTTCGGGCCCTGAGAAATAGTTTCTGGGTCTGCAGCATGGGCCTTATACAAGTGGAAGTGGGAATCCGGAACCCTGTAGTATCTGTCAGGTTTGGCAGGGGCCGGAGGAAGTGAATCAGGGGCAGAGCTGACATCATTATATGCATCATCAACTACAGTTAGCACAGGTGGTATGGCTAAAGGCCTATGCTGTGGTAAGTGTAAGAAAGTCCTAAGTCTTTTTCTAGAATCAGAAAAATCCTGACCCTGCCACTGAAAGTGTTCCCTCATAGAGTGTAAAGTTTCCCCAAAGGAAAATTCCTCTGGAGGGGAAGCAGAAGGGATAGAGTCTTCTGCATCAGAGTCCACATAAGGTGAGTATGGCCCTTAGTGATGGTCTGACAAATCAGATCCATCCGAGGAGTAGTCAAAGGACAGAGGTTCAGGGGGTTCAGTCCTGGGCCTTTTGTCAGGAGGAGGTTGGGAGGCCCTGTCTGGATGAGGTTGGGAACCCCTAATCAGAGAAATAAGGTCCCAGCAAGACTGAGAATCTGGGTACTTGAGGAAGGTCTCTGTGAGGTTGATTTTGCAGGTAAAGCTTTAGTAATTTTAGCTGCTTTAGTCCTGGAAAAAGCCTTAATAGACATAGAAGCAGGGGGCCTAGCTGCCCCACGTGCAGGGGTGGAAATGTCCAAAGGAATGGTGTCGGACAATTCTCGTGCGCTTGCTTCTTCGGTAGGGATTTCTGTAGCCGACTCGGCCGGGGCCTCGCTGGCCTCGGTAGTCAGAGGTATGATTTCGGCAGAAGGAAGAACCGAGGCCTCGGTTTCAGCCGAAACCGAGACACTCGCGGTAGGCCTAACCGTGGTTTCAGCCGAAACCGCAGGCCGCGAGTGTCGGTCCCTTTCCTTGCGTTTTTGGCTAAATGCGTAGTCGGAGTTTACGACGGCATTTTATATGCAAAAGCGGATCCAAAAAACTCTTCTGCAAACTCCGACCGACGTCTAAGAGTCCGTCGGTTGAAGGAGGCACAGATACATCGTGGTCTGGGCCTAAGCAAGGAAGGCAGAAGAAATGGAAATCCTTATGAGGTATTTGTTTCCCACAAGTTAAACAATTATTTACTTTGTCTGACATCGGCTGAGGCAAGAAAGAGTCCCCAACGGGGTACTTAGCTTTTTAGAAGTCTTCAGTAGTTGAATCTCTGGATCTGACCGACCGGCACTTGCGAACAGCTTCTGCTTCGGGCAACGCGCGGCAAGAAAGACTGAGGAAAATGGCGTCGGCTGATGCCTTTATACCCCAGCAGCTGTGACGTCGGGGAAGATGCGACATCAGCCGAGGCCAGACCCAGACTTTGGAATCCGGCCGACTGAAGGGCTGCCTGAGGCAGGACAACCCATATGTTATGACTGCAGATGCATCCTTGAAGGACATCAGTAGGAGGAAACTGATGCAGAATAAGGTGAAGTCCCAAGACTGGAAAAACTCCCTAATCAGCCTCAACAAAAAGTTGAGATCCCTCATCAAACCCTCTAAAGCTAGCTATGAAAAGAGAATTGCAGCAGACAGTAAAGATAACCACAAGGCCATCTACAGTTATGTAAAGAATCTCCGCAGCAATACTCAAATTTGCTCTAAGTTACTGCACAATGGTACCTCCTATACCGAGCCAACAGACATTGCCAATATACTGGCAGACAGATTCAGTGCCAACTTTACCCCCCTTCTTCCCCACCAAAGGACCAATCACAATACCAGTAGATTGCCAGGCACCCAGTATTACTGCAGCACAGGTTAAAAGAGCACTGTCCAAGGCCAAGAATACAGGTTCTATGGTACCTGAC
This sequence comes from Protopterus annectens, assembly GCF_019279795.1. Classification (NCBI taxonomy): domain Eukaryota; kingdom Metazoa; phylum Chordata; order Ceratodontiformes; family Protopteridae; genus Protopterus; species Protopterus annectens. Next base: position 1,557,242,672 of record NC_056726.1, read on the forward strand.
AATATCCCTGGCTGTGTTTCTACATTAACTACAGAGTGAACTGGCACCTCACCTGTGTGCCCTGTTCAATCACAGCCTCACCTCAGGCTTTGTCCCTACTGAATGGTGCACTGCTACAGTCATCCTTCTCCACAAAGGAGGAGTGACAACAGACCCTGGGAACTATCGCCCCCATTAGCCTGACGAGTCTGATATGCAAAGCTGTGGAATGCATCATCATGGACCTAACAAACAAGGATATAGGGAATCTCCAAACTCTGGACCCCACACAGTTTGGTTTTATGAAGGGGAGATCATGCCTGCTCAACCTGGTCGACTTCTTTGAATCAGTCACCAGAGCTGTGGATGAAGGCAAGGTGGTTCATACAGCCTACCTTTATCCAAGGCTTTTGATACCATTCTCCACTCAGGAATCATAGTAAAACTCATTAAGCTAGGCATCAACCCCTGTATCACTAGGTGGGTTGCAAACTGGTTCAAAAATAGAACTCACAGTGTGAAAGTAGCTGACTAAGTCACACTGCCGACCTGTCACAAGTGGAGTCCCAAAGGGTTCGGTCCTGGGTCCTCTTCCTGTTTGGTATCTACTTCTCTGAAGTCCAGGCCAACATGAAGGTACTCTGGCTGACAAAGTTTGCAGATGATTGCAAGTTGGGAGCTTATATTAATTCCCCAAGTGATGCTGACATCCTACAGAAAGGCCTCACTGAGACCAATGACTGGTGTCAGAACCATTGCCTTAAACTCAATGCCAAAAAATGTGTCGTCATCCCCTTTGGGAAAAACCTGGTTCCCATGAATTACTACATCGATGGTAGTCCACTGAACACAGAAAGAGTTATGAGAGATCTGGGAACACCGGTTGACAGCAACCTCTCTTGACTACCACATTGCCACTGTGGTCAGAAAGTCCTTCTATGTGGTACATCTCATTACTAAGGGTTTTGCATCCAGGAAGAAAGAGGTCATTGTCTCCCTCTACTCTTCCCTCATTAGGCCAAACATCGAATACAATGCCCCATTTGGCATGTACCTCACTAGACACATGCAACAACTGGAGAGGCAGCAAAAGTACCTCACAAAGAGGATCCTAAGCCTTAAACACTTTTCCTATATGGACAGACTTAAAAAAAAAAACAACTATTCTTGTCCCATATCGCCTACTTAGAGACCATCTCTGCTTGACTTACAAATCCATGTCTGATACAGCTCTGTTAGAAATGCTACATCTAAAGAAATCCCAATCCCTCCGCATCACACTCTCCAGAGACCTCAACCTCAATACCACAATCAACAGAACAAGCTGGAGGGACATAACCCAAGGACTGCCCATGACATGGAATAGACTTCCCTTACATGTCAAACAGAGCACCTCACCGGCCCTCTTCAAGAGAAATCTTGATGAGTGGATGGGAAATAGAAAATTCACCATGGGATCATTCCAGTGGCTCTACTTGACAGAGGCACTGGGAACTAAGGATGGGTGGCACGATGCTATGGTAATCCTATGGGCTAGGCTTGTAAAGGCTCCACAGCCATTAGCCTAGTACACACCTATGAACCTAAAATTATGCACAGAAGACTACGTTGCTGCCTGCAGAATACTTCGAGTCCACACTTTCCCAAACGATCACAGAAAAAGCCAAAATAAAATAGGCCCTAACCATGCCTGGAAGTGGCTTGTTAAGGTGAGACTAGTGTAAAAACAATTGCATGAGGCAACCATTTGGAACTTGTCTATAAAAAAATCAGCTGATTCAAACTCCTGAAGGTATTTGGCCTATTAAGATAGTATCTGAGCTGTCTGTGGACATCAGGAATGAGCAAAATCCTTTCTTCCTCATTTTTTTTGATCTGGAAGACAGACAGGGAGATAAATAGCTTGGTTCAAAATAAAACCTGAAACCACTACATACATACATAAAAAAGGATTTGTTTTCAAAGACACACTATCTTTATGAAAAATGAGAAGTTGACTCATCACTGTAAGAGCTTGTAACTCAGGCACTCTTCTTGCAGTAGTAAGAGCCATTAGTAACACTATTTCCAAGGTTAAGAATTTCAAATCAGCCCAATGAGCTGGCTCAAATAAGTCTATTTTTTTCTAGTACAAAACTGAGGTCCTAAGCAGGACCCAACTATTTTCTAAGTAGACAGATATGCAGAACCCCTTTTAAAACTTATTTGACTTGTCCTGGGGAGAAAGGAGGATCTATGGGCGGACAAGCAGAGATGGTGGGCCACATGAATCTTGACAGAGTAAGAAAGGTCAGAGGATAGTGACTCCCACAAATACTGAAGAATCACAGATATCCTTGCCTTAAAAGGGTCCTCGTTCCTACTTTGGTACCAACTAGAAAACCTTTTCCACTTACCCAAATTTGATTTTCTGGTAGCAGGTTTCTTAGCCTCTTAATACCTGCTGCACATTCTCAGAAAATAGGTGCCTAAAAGAAACTACAGCTCTCATTCAGGCAGTTAACCAAAAGAAACTACAGCTCTCATTCAGGCAGTTAACCAAAGAAGCAGTAGACTGGGATGCGTCAAACAACCCCTGTCTTGTGTGAGCAAATCCATCATGTAAGGAAGATTGCGGTAATTGCCCTTGGCCAATTTAAGGAGGAGGAGAAAGTACAGTTGTTTAAGTGAAATGAAAATTACATACTTACCGTAATGACAGATCTGTATTTCATGATTCTGTCCTTCCTGAAAGGATGGGGTTTTGCATCATTCTTCAGCCACTCAATACTTTGGTTTCAAAACTTTACATCATACCTAGCTGAAGGACGTCTGCAGACTTGACATCAGGGTATAACTAGGGTGTCAGTCAGCACCATCTTCATGTCTTTCTAAGCAGTGAATAGACAGTCTGATGCCCGAGGACAACACAACCTCCCCAGTTGTCTAAATTTAAGTGAGAAGGAGGGGAGGAAAAAAAAATAGGAGGCAGACAGGGGATGATGGAGATAAGAGGACTACCAGCAGAAAAACTTCTTTACCCCCTGCACCCAGCAATGGGGAGACAAGTGGTTAGCATATAGAGGGACTGGAGGGTGGGAGTACGCACTGCAATATCAATTTACTCCAACATCTACAATTACAGTAAACGAGACACAGCTGTACTAGGAATTTTGCAGTCAATGTTGCAGCACTGGTTCTTGGGAGGACTCCCCAAAGCTAAAAATTGGGTGGTGGGTCACCTGTAAGACCTGAGGAAATAAAAATCTGCAGGATGGCAGAAGTGATACCTGCTCTAGCCCTAGACACATTGCCTAAGTTACAGTGTTTTTTAAAGGTGTGCACCGAGTTCCATGTGGCTGTCTCTAATATGGCCTGGGAAGGAACTCCTTTGAGGAAAGTAGTGGTAGTCGACCCATGTCTGGTAGAATGGAAATTTAATATACAGAGGTAAATCCCTTCCATGGTGTAGTAACAGAACTTAATGCAGGTAACAATCCATTTAGAAATGGTCAGTTTGGAGACTGGCTTGCCCTGTTTAAAGCCCCTGCGAATGCCACCTGTAATTGCTATGCTTTAATAGTGTTTTTATATCCTGTCTCAATAATTCCTGACCTTCCCATGCACATCCAGAGAGTGGAGGACTTGTTCTGCCCTGTTCTGTGAATTTGGGTAGAGGATTAGTAGACACATGGCCTGGTTTAAATTAAGTTCTGATATCACCCCAGGCATAAAAATGTGTTTGTTCTGAGGGTCATCCTACCCTGTGGAAGGAAGTGAAAGGTTCTTTACACATGAAGGCTATGAAGCTTAGAAACTCTCCTACCTGATGCGACAGCTACAAGAAAGATCTTCCAGGTGAGCATCTTTACAGAGGAAGTGGCAGCAGGTTCAAAGGGGGACAAGCTTAGTTTTTCCTAACACAAATAAATCACCCCTTTTAGGAAGGTTTCATGTGGGAGTGTGAGAAGATAGGTGAAGCATTGTGCAGACAAGCTAATACTACAGATGCATGTACCTTAATGCTGGAATAGGAAAGTCCGAGTTTAAAGAGGCCTGATGGGTATTGCAAGATGCACCTGAAGTCTGCTTGAACAGGGTTAGTGTCATTGCTGTGACACAAAGCAGTAAATCTCCATTTTGCAGGTGTGATTTTCTAGTACTGGGCTTTCTTGCTTCCCTAAGAGTGGAGAGCGAGTCCTTGGGAAAGGATGCAATCCTAGGTGTCAAAACCCAATCCTCCAGGCAGTTAACTTGAGGGTGGCTAGGTGGGGCTAGAAGACAGATCTCTTGACTGAGGAGATTTATCTCTGGCTGTAAGGTGTGTAATCTTCAGTCGCTAAGAGTCAGGAGGGACAGAGAACCAATGCTGTCTCAGCCAGATGGGGGCCACTAGGATCACAATGGGTTTGTTCACCCTAATTTTTAGGTTCATAGGTTCATACTAGGCTATCTGCCCAAGGGCATTTATAAGCCTAGCCCATAGTTATGTGGCTTTCGCCACCCCTTTAGTTTGAATAAAACTATGCCTATTATTTTGCTGTGCCTCTGTCAAGCAGTGACACTGAAGTAATCCCTGGGGTATATCTGCGATCTCCCATCCATTGGTCAAGATTCCTCTTGAACAAGGCCAGCGAGGTGCTCTGCCTCACATGTACCGGGATTTTGTTCCACAGCATAGGGAGTCTCTGGGTGATGAATCTGTCCCTCCAGCACATTCTATTAATAACCGTGTCAAGGTTTAAGTCTCCCGCCCTTGTGGTTCTGAGGGATCTAGATTTTTTGAGGTGAAGCATATTCATCAAATCTGGGTTTGACATGGCCTTATATGCCTTGGGGATCAGGAGTAAGGGCAAGAATGCATCCAGGAACCAGTTTGTTCATGTGAATGAGACTGCATCTATTTTCCAAGCTCCTGTCTGTTGTGTTCTGGAGCAGAACTTCTGTAGTTGTTTGTTGTGGAGAGAGGCAAACAGATCTAATGAGAGACTCCACCACTGTACAGTCAGATCCAAGAAGATGCCTTTTCAACATCCACTCGTTGAGGTCTAGAAGGACCCTGTTTAGAGAATTTGCTAGGGTATTGTTCTGGACTGGAATGTAGAGGCAAAGAAGGTTAACCCAATCTTTTGGACCAGCATTCAAATTTCTCTGGCAAGTTCTGTGCAAAGGGTAAGACAAAGTTCCCCTTGTTTGCTTATGCACCACATACCTGTGGTGCTGTCAGTCCAGATTTGCAGTGTCCCAAGGCTTAAATTTTGTTGAAAAGCCTTTATGGCCAGGTAGACTGCTAGCAACTCCACTTGCTTTATATGCAACTTCCAGTGCTGTGGGAACTAGATGCTCTGTACCTTCTGGGACGTAAGTGGGGTCCCCAAGCTGTCTCTGAACTGCCCATGGTAATGGTCTTATCGGGGCCTGGAAAACTGAAATTCTGCACCCCCTTGGTTCTTTTACATGGTGTTCTTCCACCATAGGATTTCCTTTTTCAGGCATGGAAGGAGACGAGGTAGGGTTTCCAGGGGTTCGGAGTGCTGTTCCCAAATAGTTTTTTTTTATAGAAACCGTGGAGTTTCATGTGCAACTTTACAAATGGGGTCATGAGAATGCATGATGCCATGTTCCCTGGCATCCTCAAGAATTCTCTTGCAGCAATGAGTTTCTTTGGAAGCAGACCAGTCAGGTAGCCTGTTTAGAAAACAATCTTGTCTTGGGGAAGGAAGGCTTTCTGTTGAACTGAGTCTATGCATGCTCCCAGAAATAGGATCCTTGTTTGAGGAAGAGTACGGGATTTTTGAAGATTTAAGGTGAAACCTACCTTCTAAAAACAATCTTTGGTGATCTGTAAGGTGTCAAGGGTCTCTGAAGGGGATCCTTCCTGAATGAGAGACAGTCATTTAGACATGGGTAAACACGAATCCCTAGAAGTCTGCAATGTGCTATCAGAGGAACTAGGTATTTTGTGAAAACTCTGAGAACAGATGGCCCAAATGGTAAACCACAGAACTGGAAGTGGGAGCCTGCTGCTACAAACGGTAGGAACCTTCTGTGACTATCTGCTATGGGGACACAGAGCTAGACATCCAAGTCTATGGTGATCACGGCAGCACCTTCAATGCAAGTATTCTGAATTTTACAATGTTGAGGAAAGTACAATTTTGTACCTACCATAAATGTAGATGTTAGAGTGCTCATACAGCTGCAGTCATTACAGATGGGTTATCCTGCCGTCAGGCGGGTCCTCGGTCGGCCGAATTCCAAAGTCTAGGTCCAGCGTGGGTTGTCGTCGCTTCTTTCCTGACATCAGTGCGTCAGGGGTATAAAAGAGGCAGCCAACGCCATTTTCTTCAGTTTTTCTTGCCCCAGATGTCAGGTGCCCCCAGAAGGAAGGCAAAACATAATACTATGCAAACATGCAATGTAGATAAATAAAAAAAAAACAGTAGTTGCAAGCAAACACACCATAAAAGAATACCCCAAGTAGGTTATATGATAAAGGTGTTTGTCATAAGGCCTGCCCTAAGAAGGGATGGAGGGAGGGTAACCTGGACTGCAGCTGTATGAGCACTTGAACATCTACATTTATGGTAGGTACAAAACTGTACTATGTTCATCGTGCATACAGCTGCAGTCATTACAGATGGGTAGAATCCCAAAGCTAAGTAAGGGTGGTAGGCACTAAGTGGAACTAGGAGGGGCTAGGATGCCCTGCAGGACTGCTGTGGCAAAGCCCGCTCTAGATTTTGAGTATAGTGGAAGGTGGTAGTGCTTGGACAAAGTGTGCACTGAACTCCAAGTAGCTGCTTCCAAAATGTCCTTGGTAGGGACCCCCCTGAGGAAAGCTGTAGAGGTAGCTGTAGCCCTGGTGGAGTGGGATCTGATGTATACAGGCACAGATTTTCCATGAAATGAATAACAAAAGTGTATGCAGTGGGCTATCCATTTTGAAATTGTCTGTTTGGAAATAACCTTTCCTTGAGCACCTGTAGCATAAGACACACAGAGCAGCTCAGATTTCCTGAATTACTTTGTTCTGTCCAAATAATAACAAAGTTGTCTGTGAATGTCCAAGGAATGTAGTAGTCTCTCCCCTTTGTTCTGTGGATTTGGATAAAAGGTAGGTAAATGAATAGTCTGATTCAAAGCTACATGGGATACTACCTTTGGCATGAAGGTAGGGTTGGTTCATAAGGAAACTCTGTCCTGATGGAAAATGATGAATGGTTGCACAGCCATGAGAGCCTGTAGCTCAGAAACCCTGCGTGCTGAGGTAATAGCCAGAAGGAAGGCTGTTTTCCACGACAAGTATTGTAGCTCTGTTGAAGAAGCCGGCTCAAAGGGAGGCAGTGTCAGCTTTTCCAATACGAAGTTGAGGTCCCAAGCTGGGACTGGTGGTTTCCGTGGGGGTTTTATATTTTTTGCCCCTCTGAGGAACTGCCTTAATAGAGGATGTGAGAATAAAGGAGGACCTGTAATGTATTGTGCAGAAATGGCTGAAGCGTGGATCTTGATGGGGGAGAAGGAAAGGCCACTGTTAACATCTCAGCTAGGTACTGTAAAATTTGAAGTATATTTATTACCCAAGGATTCTGGCCCTTTTCTTGATTCCAGGAACAAAATCGTTTCCATTTGGCGGAGTAGGCTTTTCTAGTAGAGGGTCTTCTGGCCTCCAAGATGACATCCTGCACCTCCTTGGAGAGGAGAGTCTGTTGGGAAATTAAGGTATTCTCCATGCAGCTAGATTTAGGGTTTTGAGCTGGCTGTGAAGGGTTTTGTAGTTGTGCTGGGACAACAGAAGAGGAACTAGAGGTAGGATCCATGGTGGTGAGTGTGTCAGGCTCTTTAGGAGAGGATACCAGTGCTGTCGTGGCCAGTCTGGAGCAATGAGAATCATTTGTGGCCTCTCTGCTCTGGCTTTTAATAGAACTTTAGTCAGTAGAGGAAGAGGCGGGAAGGCATAGACTATCAATGCTGTCCAATTGAAAGAGAGATTGTCCACTGTCCAGGCCTGTGGATGATAGGTCCTTGAACAAAATTTTTCCAACTGGTAATTTCTGTGGGTAGCAAATAGATCTATGTCTGGCTGTCCCCATGCCGGAGTTATCTTTGAGAAGACTTGAGGATGCAACTTCCATTCGTGTGGGTCTGTCATATTTCTGCTTAAGTTGTCTGCCAGTGTGTTTTCCTTCCCTGGCAGGAATTGTGCCTGTAGTTGAATTTGTAATTCCAGTGCTGTGTTCCACAGGGTCATGACTTGCCTGCACAGGGGGTATGAATGAGTTCCCCCCTGTTTGTTTATGTACCACATGACTGTGGTGTTGTCTGTCCTTAAGAAAAGATGGCCTGGATGGAGTAGGTCTTTGAAGGTCATAAGAGCATTTTGCACGGCTAGCATCTCCTTTTGGTTGATGTGTAGGTGCTTCTCTTTTTGGGGCCATTTTCCGTGAATGCACTGATCTGCCATGTGTACTCCCCAGGCGTAGTCTGAGGCGTCTGTTGTGATGATTTGAGTTGCTTCAGGTAAACAGAAAGGGTGACCTGTGTTTCTTTGGCATGCTTGAGCCCACCACAAAAATTTCTTTTGAAGGCATGGAATGAGTGGTATAATTGCTTCCAAGCTGTGGCTGTGTTGAGACCATAAGTTTTTTAGGTACCATTGTAGTTTCCTCATATGCAGCTTTGCACATGGTATTAGTAGGATGCAAGATGCCATGCATCCCAGAGCCTGCAGGACTTTCCATGCAGTTAGTCTGGTGAAAGTTGCCATTTTGTTGAAGTATTGAGACAGTTGCCCCTGTTTGTCTGGCATGAGGTAGGCCATCTGGGTGGTTGTATTTAAGCTGGCACCCAGGAAAATTATTTGTTGAGAAGGTATTAGTTTTGATTTCTTTTTGTTCACTGTGTATCCCAGGTAGTTTAACAGTTTTATTACGAACGCCAGATGCTGCAATAGAACGTCCTTGCTGTCCGCTTGGATCAGGCAGTCGTCCAGATATGGGTAGATTTGTATTCCTTGTTGTCTGCAGAAGGCAATTACTGATGCCAGGCATTTCGTAAACACTCTGGGCGCAGTAGATAAGCCAAAGGGGAATGCAGAGAAATGGTAATGGGTTGAACCTGCAAGAAATCTGAGGTATCTTCTGCAATCTTGTCTGATAGGGACATGCAGGTATGCCTCCTTGAGGTCCAACGTTACCAGCCAAGACTCCTTGTCCAGCATGGGAAGAAGCTGCTGTAATGTGAGCATCTTGAATTTTGGCACCTGTAGATATGTGTTTACGATGGATAGGTCTAAGATGGGTCTCCAATCTTTGCCCTTCCTTGGTACCGGAAATAGTCTGGAATAAAAACCTTGACCTTGTTCTTTTGCAGGTACCTCTTGAATTGCTTTCATATCCATGAGAGCGGAAATTTGTCTTTGTGCCTCTGCCCACTGATTTTGTGGCAGGTTTGGCAAGCCTCTCATTTTTGGAAGGGTGTGAAAGTGGAACCTGTAGCCTCTGTCTATAATGTCCAGAATCCATTTGTCTTTTGTAACAATGTGCCAGTTTTTTGAAAATAATGCCAGTTTTCCGCCCAAAGGTGCTGCCATTATAGCTTTGTTTGGCAGGCGTAGGGGGAAGTCCTCATGTCTGTTTTCTAAATGACTGTGATCTATCTTCTCCACCTGTTGGGGTTGGTGCTTGCCACGGTCTAGCTCTGTAAGATCCTTGAGGTTGCCCTCTACCCCTTGGGCATCTGTATCTGCCCCTTTGAGGTCTGTCCGTGGCTGGAAAGGACCAATTTTTTGAAGGCCAGTTTCTGCTGAAGCGTGGAGGTTGCACCTGCAAGAAATCTTTCACTGTTTGCATAGATTTCGCTTTTTCCTCCATTTTCTTTAGTACCTCCTCAGCTTTAACACCAAACAATACATCTTTTTGAAGTGGTGCATCTAATAACTTTGCTTTGACATGATCTGGTAAGGTTTGCTCTTTGAGCCAAGCATGCCTACATATGACAGACCCCGTGACAGCAGCTCTACATGAGGCCTCTAAAGCATCAAAACCACACTGCAAGGTATGTTTACCCACTTGCTCTGCTCCATGCAACAAATCTTGCAACTCTTTCAAATCTGGTTGTTCTGTTTGTGTCATTTTGCTTTAAAGCTGAGATAACAAAAACTGTTGGTACTTTAGCATATGAAATTGACAGTTTAATGCCCCCATGGTTAAAATGGCAGATGTATACACCTTTTTCCCCCCACCTTTCTAATGCTCTGGAATCTCTCTCTGAAGGTAAAGGGTTTTTAGCAGTAGAGGCCTTTATTCCCTTGGGACCCTGTGAAATTGTTTCTGGGTCAGCAGTATGGCTTTTATAAAGGAACTGGTGAGAATCAGGAACCCGGTAATACCTGTCTGGTTTAACAGGGGCTGGAGGTAAAGCATCTGGATTAAGACTGGCTTCTGCGTACACATCATCCAAAATATCTAAAACAGGAGGGACAGCCAGGGGCCTATGCTGGGGGAGCAGTAGAAATTCCCTGAGCCTTTTCTTGGAATCTGAGTAATCTTGGCCTTCCCAGTGGAAGTGCTCCCTCAATGTATGCAGGGTTTCCCCAAAAGAGTAGTCCTCAGGGGGGGGGGAGAGACTGAGGGAATAGACTCCTCAGCATAAGAGTCTTCAAAAGGGGAATAGGCATAATCCTGGTCCTCAGAATGGTCTGAGGTAATAGAAGCCTGGTCTGAGGAAGGGTAGTCTTCCTCCAGTCTGGGTCTTTTGTCAGAGGGGGATTGAGAACCCCTGATGAGAGTGATCAAATCCTCAGCCATTTTAAAAATCTGTTTTTTAGGCATGGGGCCTTGACAGGAGATCTGAGGACCCTGTTTTTTAGTTTTCATGGCAGCTTTAGATTTAGTGAAGGATTTAATAGAGAAGGTGGTAGGGCCTGAAGACGCCTTCAGAAATGGCAGGCCTCACTAAATTTTCAGTTTCCCCGCCAAGAGTGGCGTCGGTATCTGCAGTGGGAATGGAGACCGAAGAGCCTGCGACCTCGGGTACTGAAGTCACCGGTAAAATAGTTTCATCGGGAGTCAGGGGCTGCACAGGCGCCTCGCGGAGAACCGGTAGTCGGCCTAAGCGTGGTCTCAGTACTTGGTGCAGACCTCGGATGTCGGTCCTTGTCTTTGTGTCTTTTGCTTAAAATTGGCGTCGGTGTATCCGACGACATGATATAATTAAATTTGTTGCCAAAATAATGAAGGGTGAACACCGCCCGGCGCTTAACAGTGCGCTTGTTGAACCTAGCACAAAAACGACAGGCCGAGACGTCGTGGTCTGGCCCTAAGCAAGGTATACAGAAAGAGTGAAAATCCTTATGCGGTATTTGCTTCCCACAAGAAATGCAATTATTAACTTTGTCTGACATCGGTCTGAGGCAAGAAAAGTTTCCCCAACGGGGTACTTAGCTTTAAAGAAGACTTCGGCTGAAATACTTTCGTAAATCTCAAGAACTGGCCGACCGGCACTTGCGAACTGCTTCTGCTTCGGGCACCGCGCGGCAAGAAAGACTGAAGAAAATGGTGTCGGTTGCCTCTTTTATACCCCTGACACACTGACGTCAGGGAAGAAGTGACAACCAACGCCGGACCTAGACTTTGGAATTCGGCCGACCGAGAACCCACCTGATGGCAGGATAACCCATCTGTAATGACTGCAGCTGTATGCACGGTGAACATCTTGTTTAACTTGGAAAGGTCAACGAGGGGCCTCCAGGTGTCCCCTTTTCTTGGGACTAGAAATATCCTTGAGTAGAAGCCTTTTCCGTCTTGTCCAGGAGAGAAAACCTGGATGGTAGACGCCTTTTACTTCTTGTCCCTGAGGATCAAGCTGGGGGAATCCTTGGTGAAGTAGCTCCCTGAGGACAGGTGGTAGGAGAATTTCTTGTTCTTATGGTGGTTTTGGAATGCCCAAGAAGGGTGGTATTTCTCTGAATTAAAGTACCTCTTTCTCTATGCTTCTGTGGACCGACTGGAGCTCTGGTGATGAATTTCCAATGACTTAGGAAGAAGGAGAAGCTTCCTACCACAGGTCTGTAGGGCATAGGAAGGGAAAAGGGACGGTGGGGCAGAACACAGTCACAGTTGCACTCTGCACTGGGTGGGCTCGTTGGAGCTCCCTGCCCTTTGTGATTACTCTGTTTGCAGTCTCCTAGATTGTCTTGTTTTACCATGGGGAGGTCTCCCACTATGTTGTCTATGTGGAAAAGGCCAAGGCTCTGAAATGTAATTCCTACTGCACTCTGTAAAACCTTGCAGGTTTGTGGACCTATGTATTCAAAGACATCATCCAATACAAAACATACTGGAGGAAAAGTCATTGGTCTGGGTGAAAGTAAGCTTAGCAGTTACCTGTAGTAGGACTGGGCCTGGAAGAACTACTTACTTTCCCATGTGAAAGCCTCCTTTATTAAATTAGGGTATCCACGAAGGAAAGGTCCAGGAGGTCAGCAGAAGAGAGTCAGTGTCTGGGTAAGTTTGAGGATGCAAGTGGCCAGAGTAAGACAATTCCTTCTCATTCTCTGAGATACAGGAATCTTCCTCTTCCTGAAAAGCTCGGAGGTGGTAGAGTGAAACAGCTCTGTAGATTTCATGAAGGCCATAAACTCCTGTCTGATTTCAAGGAGGTCTTGGGCTTCGTTCTGAGAAGAATGGTTAGAGGAAGTGGTGAAGCAACGAAAGTGATTCACTTCAGTTTGGTAGTCTGTTTTAAAGGGGTGACTGGAGGATGCTGCTGCCTGACCACAACTTTGGCTGTAGCTTCAGTAGTTGAAGACGGGGAGTCTCCCTCAAGAGCCACAATGCGGATGTTGGAAGTGGAGGCCTGCAGAGTGACCTCAGAAACAACCACTGCGTGAGCCATGGTGGCATTTGTAGGTAGGCCAGAAGCCAAGGAGCCTCCACAGAGGGGTTGTGCCAGAGAGTATGGGCCTAGGAGTCACTGGACCAGGTGGCTGCAAAGGTGCCTTACCTAGGTCATCAGTAAACTTAAGACCTCCAGTCGGAGCTTTTTTTTTTTTGAATGATGCTAATTGACACTGCAGTCTGCTGAGGACTTGTAGTAACAGTAAACTGCAATGCCACTGAGGAAACCAAACAGGAAAACTTCGTATAAGCTGCAAGTACCTTGGCTTTACATCTGAGTCTTCGCATGGCGCATGGAATTTTGCACAGTCAGGACAGTTAGAGGCATTGTGCTGAAGCCCAAGGCACAGCAAGCAAAGAGTGAAAATCTTTATGCAGGATTTGCTTCCCACACTTCAAGCAATTGTTTACTTGTTTTGAACATTAAATTTATTACAGAAATTTCTCCAACAAGGTACTTATCTGACTGGAAGAAGGCCCTCTGGAAACATGAGCTGAAAAATAGACTGCGAGAATACTGAATCGGACTACTCAGGTAGGAAGAACTGAGGATGGTACTGATGGATGCCCTTCTTATAACTTGACATCCAGATGTCAGTCTTCAGATGTCCACTGGCAAGGGATGATGTAAAGATAGAAATCAGGCTGGACGCGGGCTTCTGCATGGCAGGAAGACACCAAGAATTAATACTGCAATACTGTCTACGAAGAACATCTATCTTTGTGATACGTACACAATTTTCATACCTGATATTGTCTCTACCATCCATTCCTCAACGGACGGAACAGAGTCCCCAACTAATGAAACTCTTGGGTGGTCTCATGGAAGGATATTTTGGTGGGCAGCTGAACCAAAAGCTGTTCTCTCTCTAGACAGTAAATTCAATTTACAATGAGAAATGAAGGTATGAACATTGGACAGAGTAGCTGTAGAGCAGATAACATTAATGGAGGCGCTAAGGAAGAAGGCAGTAGAAGTAGCTACAGATACAGTCGAATGAGCCTTGATAGGCACAGATAAAGCCAAGCCTTTATCTTGACATACATGTGTGATGCAGTCCTGCAACCACCTAGTTAAAGACACTTTACAGACTCCCTCTCACAGCTTTGTTCTTGAGAAAGAAAAACAGCTGATCAGACTTTCTAATACTGTTAGTACAGTGAACAGAGAAACACAGCTTTCTTGTGAATGGCTTGGACACTTGTGACTGCTTCTAAGACCCATCTGGGCAGACAAAATTGATATCAGTATATTTTTCTCCAATTGCTCTGTTTCAGTGATGTTTAACACTTATATGCTGCATTTATTTTAATTGAATTCAGTTTTTCAGCCTGCACTTGTTAAACTCCATCTGATTATCACTGCACTGTTCTTAGGTTGTTTTAACAGTGTTCTGCAAAAGCTGTTCTCAGTCTGCCAAAGTATTTCTAAGTTTTGCAAAGTTTTGAGTATTGTGAACATTTCTCAAGGTTAGTGAACTTATTTCCAAGGATTCCGGACACCTCAGGAATTCTTTCTTCTGTTCTAAAGCATTTGTTACTTGAGCTCAAAGCCAGTTTGTTTAGCATTGGGAGGGTTCTTTTGCACTCTGGAGGTAGTAAAGAGCTAAATTAAACCAATTCCAAGGTGGGAACTACTGGTCGACAGCTTACTGTGTTTTTATTTGATTGGCCTGAGGCTATAACTTTAGAAAAGTCTTTCATCCTGCTGGTATAAAGGTTTCTTGCAAATGCGGTTCCTGTGCATGCACATAAGCAAACCTCTCGTTTAAATTCCTCTATAGGAAATGCACTACATAGTCTCCCACTGTTCACAACCACTCGAAGAACTGCCAGATGGTGCACAGGATGGTACCAATGCAGGTTATCAAATAGTATACTACTACTATACACTCTCACTTTGACCTTTAAATGACTCTCCCTTCCTCCTCCTCATGTAGAAACTTTCCTTGCCTTATACAGCATAGGCCAAATTCAGACCTGCTGAATCTTGACTGTCTGGTATCCCTGTGATCTTAAACCAGCAATCTTACATTAAGAGCACCCCTGAACCCTTGTGGCAGAAGTGTGTAGCTCAGGACCCATCTGAGTTTGGGATTGCTGGAGAAAGGCTCAGTTTGGGGTTTTTCACATTGGTAGCTGTGTTAAAACTGTTTAAATCTGCCTGCATACAAGCCTCGTGTTTGCCCTGACTTGCGCTCAGTTTACTGGAGCTGCTCAGTGTTTGGAAACTTTAGCATCTACACTGAAATCCAAGGCATGTACTGAAAAAAAAAAACTGAAAAATAAGTATATTTTAAGCCAGCACTGCAATTTAACTGTATTTAATTGAATTACTGCTTAATTTTTGCTGTTTGCGACTACGGCCAGCTAGTCCACTTCCTTCCCAAATGCCACATACAGAACAATCCTGCCACAATGGATGGGCAGTTTCCCATCATTTATTCTACCAGCTTGACTGATATGGGCATCTTGAGGCAATGTAGCAACTGCTTCATGTATATTGAAAACCATTTACTCCTAAAGTAAACTAGCACCCAATGTGAGAGATGCACATACACTGTGGAAATGGAGTCAATTCTATCATGTAAAGACAAACTACTTATCAAACAGGTTCCATACGTGGAAGCACTCACTACAAGTCTACCAACAGAACAGAGACTTCTCAAATGCACACCACCCCCACTCGCCACTAAGAAAAAAGAAACCACTACACATATCAAAACATACACACCAGTGTCTCAACAAACAAGCCCCTAAGGCAAAACACATCATATGTCTTGGTCAAAGGCGACTCTATACTAAGAGACACATGTCCCCCTCACAAGACTAAACAAGGAGAAGGGCACAGTCAGCTGCCTATCAAGGTTGCCAGGATCTGACAAATCATGCATGCACTCAAGTCACCCAACAACAAATAGCATTATGACTCTGTCATAGTCCATGCCGGAGTGAATGACTTGAGACATACCTCTCTGGACTGTATGAGGAGAGACAAGATGGAACACTCTGCTTGTATCCCAGACAGGTCCCTAGCCCTAAGCACTATCTTATCCTTACCCAGGATGATGCCACAATATAAACAAAAAATGACTGACTTAACAACTGGCTCAACTTCTGGTGTCAGTCCAGGGGATCCAGTATCTGTTAGCCTGGGAGAATATGGTAGACGGACCTTGCTGCTTTGCTAGGGATGGTCTGCACCTGCCCACCCTCAGACTCCTGCCTTCCCTACAGTGCCTTTTTTAGGCAATGTCAAAACAACAAATTTTCTGATGCAACAAAATGTAACCAAAACAAACTCAATGTCGTGCTGCTTAATGCTAGGAGTTTAAACATGAAACTGCACTCCCTGGAAGCACTCCTCTTCTTAGAGGATGCTGATGTCTGCGCAGCTACAGAGACAATGTTCAAGGCTGCTGACAGCACACCGGCTGTGCAAGGCTACAATGCCTTAAAAACACATTCAGACCTCAAAATGAGAGTGAAGGAACCAAAGGTGAAGGTATATCCATCTTCATTAAAACCAAATGCACTTTGATACTGGTCAAACAGCATGACTCACTCAAAAGTACAGTTTTGTACCTACCATAAATGTAGATGTCCGAGAGGTATGCATCTGCAGTCCTAACATATGGGTTGTCCTGCCTCAGGCAGCCCTTCGGTCGGCCGGATTCCAAAGTCTGGGTCTGGCCTCGGCTGATGTCGCACTTCACCCGACGTCATAGCTGCTGTGAATTGGGTATAAAGGCATCAGCCGACACCATTTTCCTCAGTGTTTCTTGCCCCAGATACCAGATGCCCTCTAGGAAGGCTAAATTTGGATAAATGCAAATGATTCCAAACAGTAGAGAGCAAACAAGATAAGCATGTATATACATATATACAAACAAATACACCATAATAGATTCCCCCAGCTAGCTACAATATGGGCAAATACCCTAGGAGTACCACAGAGGGTAAGGAGGGTGGGTAATCCTGACTGCAGATGCATACCTCTCAGACATCTACATTTATGGTAGGTACAAAATTGTACTATGTCCTTCAAGGATGCATCTGCAGTCCTAACATATGGGTAGAATACCATAGCCAAACTGGGGGAGGAGGCACTAAGATGATTATGGTGTAGTTAAGATCCCTTGCAAAACAGCAGTTGCAAAACCTGCTCGGGATCTGGAGTATAAAGGTAGATTATAATGCTTGGCAAATGTATGCACGGAGCCCCAAGTAGCAGCTTCTAAAATGTCTTTGGTAGCCACTCCTCATAGGAAAGCTGTAGTAGTGGCTGTAGCCCTTGTGGAGTGAGGTCTGATGTTTTGTGGAGTTGTCTTTCCATGAAAAGAGTAACAAAATCTGATGCAATTTCCTATCCATTTTGAGATTGTCTGTTTTGAAATTGCTTTTCCTTCCATTCCTGTTGCATATGCTACCAGAAGCTGGTCAGTTTTTCTGTTGGTCTTGGTTCTGTCCAGATAGTAGCGCAATTGCCTGTGCACATCCAAGGTATGTAGTAGTCTTTCCCCCCTGTTCTGTGGGTTGGGGAAGAATGTTGGTAAGTGGATTGCTTGGTTCAATGATACCCTGGAGACCACTTTTGGCATAAAAGTAGGATTAGTTCTCAAGGACACTATCCTGATGGAAGATAAAGTAGGGCTGTACTGCCATTAATGCCTGTAATTCAGAAACCCTTCTTGCTGAAGTGATTGCAAGCAGGAAAGCAGTTTTCCAAGATAAGAACTGTAATTCTGCTGTTGCTGCTGGTTCGAAAGGGGGAAGTGTTAACTTTTCCAGCACAAAGTTAAGGTCCCATGTAGGCAAAGGTGGTTTCCTTGGAGGCTTTGCATTTTTAATTCCTCTCAGAAACTGCCTGAGTAGAGAATGAGAGAAGACTGGAGGATCCATGTTGTATTCTGCTGAAATTGCTGATGCATGAATCTTAATGGAGGAGTAAGAAAGGCCATTGTGGAAAAGCTCTGCTAAGTATTCCAGGATGTTAGCTATGTTTGCTAATGATACATTTTCTCCTTTTGCTGCACTCCAAATGAGGTATCTTTTCCATTTGGCTGAATAAGTCTTCCTTGTGGAGGGTCTGCGAGCCTCCAGGATAATGTCTTTAACCCTCTGAGATAAATCTGGGTTATTTTGCTTTATGTAATATTCCAAGCAGCTAGCTGTAGTGTTTTCAAGTTTGGATGTAGGATCTTGTAGTTGTTCTGTGTTAGCAGTAAAGGAACTAGAGGTAGAGGCCATGCGTGTGTCCGAGACATACTCCTCAGTAGCGGGTACCAATGCTGCCTCGGCCAGTCTGGAGCTATCAGGATGATCCTTGGGTGATCTTCTTTGATCTTCAGTAGCACTTTGTGCATCAAAGGAAGAGGTGGGAATGCATATGCTGTCAGGTTTTCCCAACTGAAGGATAGGGAGTCCACCTTCCAAGCAAGTGGGTGGTATGTCCTTGTGCAGAATTTCCTCAATTGGTGGTTGTGTGGGGATGCGAACAGGTCTATTTCTGGTAGTCCCCATTTCTTTGTAATGGTTTTGAAGATGTCTGGATGCAGCATCCATTCGTGGGCATCCGTGGTAGTTCTGCTTAAGGTGTCTGCTAGTGAATTTTCTTTTCCTGGCACAAATTTGGCCTGGAGTTGAATGTTGTGGTTCAGAGCTACATTCCACAGGTCCATTGCCATCCGGCATAGAGGATATGAGTGTGTGCCTCCCTGTTTGTTGATATACCACATGACTGTGGTGTTGTCTGTCCTTATCAGCAAATGACCCTGTTGAAGAAAAGGTCTGAATGTCTGAAGTGCCTGTTTCACTGCCAGCATCTCTTTTTGATTTATGTGTAGGTTCAGCTGGTCTTGTGTCCATAGGCCTTGTATCCACTTGTCCACCATGTGTGCCCCCCAGCCTAGGTCTGAGGCGTCTGTGGTGATAGTCTGGCTTGGGTGAGGTTTGTGGAAGGGCAGACCTCTGTTCAGCTGACAGGCCTGAGCCCACCACAGGAATTCTTGTTTCAGGCATGGAATTATTGGAATCTGGGCTAATAGACTGTGCTTGTGTTGAGACCATACATTCCTTAGGTACCATTGCAACTTCCTCATATGTAGCCTGGCATGTGGAATCAATATTATGCAGGATGCCATGTAACCCAGGGCTTGCAGGACTTTCCTTGCTGTAAGCTGGTTCTGCGTTGTTAATGCCATGAAATAGAGTGGTAGTTGCTTTTGCTTTTCTGCTGTGAGAAATGCCATTTGATCTGATGTGTCCAGTTCTGCACCCAAGAATGTTATCCTTTGGGGTGGTACCAGCCTTGACTTTTTCATGTTGACTGTGTATCCCAGGGCTTGCAGTAGTTGTATAACCTTTTCCAAATCTTTTGTTAATTTGGTCTTGTTGTCCGCTTGTATTAGGCAGTCGTCCAGGTACGGATAAATCTGAATTCCCTGAAGCCTGCAATGAGCAATTACTGATGCCAGGCATTTTGTGAATACTCTGGGCGCAGTAGATAAGCCAAAGGGCAATGCTGAGAATTGATAATGCTCTGATCCTGCAAGAAATCCGAGGTATCTTCTGCAATCTGGTCATATAGGGACGTGCGGGTATGCCTCCTTGAGATCTAGAGTCACCAGCCAAGACTCCTTGCCCAGCATGGGAAGAAGTTGCTGTAGGGTCAGCAATTTTGAATTTTGGAACAATGAGATATGTGTTCAGAGCTGACAGGTCGAGAATAGGCCTCCATTGGTTTTCTTTCCTTGGTACCAGGAAAAGTCTGGAGTAAAATCCTTGCCCTTGTTCCATAGGCGGTACCTTTTCTATAGCTCTCATCCTTAGTAGGTGGTTGATTTGTCCTAGAGCGTTTGTTTTTTGGTTTGGTGGTAGGTTTGGCATTCCTCTCTTTTTTGGAAGAGTGTGGAAGTGAAACCTGTAGCCTTTGTCTATTGTCTGTAAAATCCATTTGTCTCCTGTAATGTAATGCCAGTTCACGGAAAATAAGGCAAGCTTTCCACCTAAGGGTGCTTGCAGTTGTTCCCTGGTAGGCGGTATCAGAGTCAAGTCATTGTGTCTGTCCTGTGGAAGTGGTCGTAGCTGAATCTGTGGCAGTACTTCTCTGGTTGTTAGGCTGCCACTGACGTCCCCTGTAGGCATCTCTGGATTGACCTCTGCCTCTTGGGCGCCTATTTCTGCCTCTCTGTGCTCTGGAGGTGTCTGGAAAGGACCAATTCTTCGAAGGCCAATTTCTACTAAACCTCAGAGGCTGGACCTGTAAGAAATCCTTGACTGTTTGGACAGATTTTGCTTTTTCTTCCACCTTCTTTAGCACTTGCTGTGCAGGGGAGCCAAACAAACTTTGTTTCTCCATGGGAGCATCTAGGAGCTTTGACTTTACATGGTCTGGTAAGGATTGCTCTTTTAACCAGGCATGCCTTCTAATCACTGTTCCAGTCATGGCTGATCTAAAGGAAGCCTCCAGTGCATCATAGCCGCATTTCAAGGAATGATTACTGACCTGCTGAGTGTTATGTACCAAATCCTGAAGGGACTTACGGTCTATAGGCTCAGGAGAGGACAGTTTTTTATTTAGCTGGTCTAACAAAAATTCCTGATACTGAATCATGTGGAATTGACAGTTTAAGGCCCTAGCCGAAAGAGTAGCAGAAGTATAAACTTTTTTACCCCATCTCTCTAATGCTCTAGATTCTCTTTCAGAGGGAGGGTTTTGGCAGAGGCAGCTGCTACAGCTTTGGGGCCCTGTGAAATGGTTTCAGGATCTGCAATAGGAGCCTTATACAAGTGAAAGTGTGTGTCCGGGACCCTGTAATATCTGTCGGGCTTGGCAGGGGCCGGGGGAAGAGAGTCAGGGGCAGTACAGGCATCATTATAAGCATCATCAGCAACTGTTAGTACTGGAGGAATGGCTAGAGGCCTATGCTGTGGTAAATGTAAAAAGGTCCTTAGCCTTTTCCTTGAATCTGAAAAATCCTGGCCCTGCCATTGAAAATGCTCTCTCATAGCATGTAAGGTTTCCCCAAAAGAAAATTCCTCAGGAGGAGAGGCAGAAGGAATGGAGTCTTCTGCATCAGAATCCTCTGGAGGATCTGAGTTTTCTGAATCATCCGAGGAATAGTCTGTAGAAACAGGATCCGGGGGCTCTGCTCTAGGCCTCTTCTAGGCCTCTTCTCTGGAGGGGGTTGAGAGGCCCTGTCTGGGTGAGATTGGGATCCCCTGATCAAAGAAATGAGATCCTCAGCCAAGCTGAGCATTTGGGAACTGGAGGTAGGCCTGTGTGAGGGGGTTTTAGCAGGCAAGGCCTTAGAAGATTTAGCTGCTTTAGCCCTAGAAAAAGCCTTGATAGACATAGATGCAGGGGGCCTAGCAGCTCCATGTGCAGGAGTAGATATGTCTAAAGGAATAGTATCTGATAAATCCTGGGTGCCTGCTACAGCAGGGGAAATTTCAGTAGCGGATTCAGCCATGCTGTGTGAGGCCTCGGCTATCGGAGGCAAGCTTTCGGCCGAAGGAAGAACCGTGGACTCGGTTTCAGCCGAAACAGAGACACTCGCGGTTGACTTAACCGTGGTTTCGGCCGAAACCACGGACCGCGAGTGTCTATCCTTTTCCTTACGCTTTTTAGCTAATTGTGAAGTCGGAGTCTCCGACGGCATTTTGTAAGCAAAAGCGGGACCAAAAAACTCCTCTGCAAACTCCGACCGACGTCTAAGAGTCCGTCGGTTGAAGGAAGCACAGGCTAGACAAGCTGATACGTCGTGGTCTGGGCCTAAGCAAGGAAGGCAGTAAGAGTGGAAATCCTTATGAGGTATTTGTTTCCCACAAGTTAAACAATTATTTACTTTTTCTGACATCGGCTGAGGCAAGAAAGAGTCCCCAACGGGGTACTTGGCTTTTTAGAAGTCTTCTGTAGTAGAAATCTCTGGATCTGACCGACCGGCACTTGCGAACAGCTTCTGCTTCGGGCACCGCGCGGCAAGAAAGAGGAAAATGGCGTCGGCTGATGCCTTTATACCCAATTCACAGCAGCTATGACGTCAGGGGAAGTGCGACATCAGCCGAGGCCAGACCCAGACTTTGGAATCCGGCCGACCGAAGGGCTGCCTGAGGCAGGACAACCCATATGTTAGGACTGCAGATGCATCCTTGAAGGACATCTACTCCATGTCCAATTAACTATTGAGAAAGTACCATACCACATCTTTGCTAGCTATAGATTCCCCATCATGAACCAGGATAAGCACACCGTCTACCTCGATTTACTGGAATCCCTCGCCATACAGCCTAACACCTTAGTCATGGGAGATTTGTCATGGGATGGAGAACCTCTCCAGAGTTACCCTCACTCTAACTCCTATTTCATAGAAACTATTACTAAACTTACTTCGATCTTCTCACCTATAAACATGAACTTACCTTACACTACTATACCACAAACCTCATCTACTTCAATACCCACTTTCTCTTTCTCCCTTATACCTACCTCAACCATAAAAAAACTTCTTCACAAACTGAAACCTTGCACCAACGCCCCTGACAACCTACCTGCTGAATTCTTACAACTATCAGCCTCCTCCACAGTGTACCCCATCAGCATCCTCATCAACAGATCCATTCAGGAATCATGCATGCCAGATATCTGGAAAAAAGCATATGTCCTTCCACTCCATAAAGGAAGCAATAACTCTGACATCTCAAATTTCCGGCCTATTGCCATACTCTCACCTGTGTCTATATTATGAAAGCGAAAAACACTGAGCGAATACCAAAATATCGACCCCTATACCGCGAAACACGAAAATCTCGAATGCACTAAACAGCGGGAAAAAAAATCAAACTGTCGTAGTCGGCCAACCCCACCATTACCTATATACTACCTACCCAAATAAAATAAATAAACCACATACATACACTAACCAAACCCTACTTCTAACCTGACACTAAACTCCACATACACAACTAACTATGCACTTTTCTTAAACCCTCCCTAACCTTAAGGTCCGTAACTACCGCACATTTCCCCTACGAAAATATACACAAACAAAATAAATAATCTACATACATACATTTAACAAAACCCTACATCTAACCCTACACTAAATCTAACATACATTACTTATCTACGAACTTACCTTAACCCGCACCCTTATCCTAAACTCCGTAACTATCTAACACTTACCATATGCAGCTAATCCACAGACGGGCCAACCATGGAAATTCGATATTTCCATTTTCGCGGTATTCAACTTTCACTCTAAGTCCACTTCGCGCTATACGGTTCGACGTTTACGTATTCGCGTAAGCGTCTTTTCGCTCTCATAATATAGACCCCTCTCACCCATCTCAAAAAAACTCGAAAAATGCATTCAAACTCAACTCCTTAATCACCTGATGACACAAATGCTTTCTCCCACCCAGCACGGCTTTAGACAAGGACATAGCACTAACACTGCCCTTATCTCTTTCCTGGACACAGTTAATAGAGCTCGAGACTCTGGATCCTTCATCTCCACACTCTTTCTTGATCTGTCAAAAGCATATGACACAGTCTCCCACCCCTTTCTGCTTACCAAACTATCCAAATTGAGCATCTCTCCCCCACATTTCAATGGTTTACTGACTATACCACCAATCCAGTCCTCTCTAAAAACTCAACTCATGCTACAATAAAATTGCCATATTTGCTATAAATGCCAAATTCTCCATCCACCACTGCACCACACTGCAGCAACTAGACTGGCGTGAACTCCCTTATTACCTAATATACCTAAAACTTACTATTGCCCATAAACCTATTTACCTCCCAGCAGCCTGCCCATTTCTCACTCGTATACTGATCATCTACCATCTTAATCGTCACCTCAGGTCAGAGGACAAAATGCTATTAAATGTAGACAAACCTAAGCTCTCTGCCGACCAAATGCTTTACTCTGTTACTGTTTCTAAACTATGGAATGACTCCCCCCTCCACTCAGAGACACGTCTAATGCCTCTACCTTTAAGACATCCCTTAAACTTCATCTCTCCTCACAGTGGTTATGCACTGGCACCTCTACTAAGAATCAAGATAACTTGACCCTCACACTACCTTTTTCCTCTTTTCTCTATAACCACTTGAATCTCCCTTTCTCTCAACTACCCCATCTCATTTTTCCACTCACCTTGTGCCTGCAGTACACCTACATTACCATACTGTTTTTGCTCCTTCTCTGCTATTTATCTTGCTCAATATTTAATTTACCTTTATTTCGTAGTTTCAATCCATGATTGTATGCTATTTTCTCACTGTCTCCAAGTCACCCTCTGTTACTAATCGATTGTATGTAATCATAACGTTAGTCTCCAATTGTACCTCTGTCAATAATTTAGTGTATGCAATCATAATGTTGTTTTATTTGCTACTGTTGTACTATAAATCCTGTATCATTGTAACATATTTCTTGTCTGTATCTGTAGGAGGAAGGCATATTTGCCGAAAGCGCTTATCGGAAGACAGAGGACTGCTTGTTTTATGTTATATTCTTTTTTTTATTAAAGTTTTGATTTTATTATCAAGTTTTACTGCCGTGGTGAACAACAGGCGTTTTTAGTAGTGTTTGCCTTTCCTTTTCCTCGTTGTTGTCCTTCACAGTGTAACAAAGTTTTTTACCTATTGAGTAAAAACCTTGTCCTTTTTCCTGTTCTGGTACTGGCTGAATGGCCCCCATATCCATGAGGGACGTAACCTGTTTCTGTGCCTCTGCCCATTGATTTTTTGGCAGACCCGGTCAACAGTTTGCCATTGGCACAGTATGGAAATGGAATCTGTATCCCTGTGATACTATGTTTAGTACCCACTTGTCCTGGGTTATTAACTGACAATTTTGAGCAAAAAGTGCTAATTTTCCCCCTAAGGGTGCTGACAAAAGGTAAGTGCTTGGTGAAGGCAGAGGGAAGTCATTGGGACTGTTTTCTGTAGGTTTGCGCTTTATCTCCTCCAGATTTGGAGGTAGAAGCACCCCATTGCTTTGACCTGTAAGAATCTTGTGCCTGGTATCTGGAACCCTTTGGGCGTCTGGACTTGCCTCAATGAGCTCTAACACAGGAATTTTTTTGTAGGCCAGTGTCTACTGAATCTTGGTGGCTGCACTAGTAAGAAGTCTTTTACAATTTGCATAGACTTAGCCTTGTCTTCCATTTTCTTTAAAACCTCTTCTGCCTTAATAAGGAAAGTAGTAGATACCAGGTCCTCTCACCACGAACAAGTACTAAGTCTCAGGAGTAAATCCAAACAGGGTCAGCATAAAACAGTCTAATAAAAATCCGAAAATAGTCCAATAATGGTGCAAGAAAGAGATTTTATTAGGATGTGAGCGCTTTCGCGTAGCACCTACTACGCCTCATCAGACAATGTAAAATTTTTAAAAACTTCTGCTTATATATCAAAAAAGGCGCCAAAATTAGTAGTCATGGTTAATTAATTAGATAAAATACATTCAATTAATCTCAATTGAGTTTGGTTCACATTCAATTGAGAGCAGGCTAAAACATCATTTCATCTTCTGCCTTAATACGAGCATCATACTGTAAAGGTGCATCCAGTAATTTAGCTTCAACATGATTAGGCAAATTTTGCTCTTTTATCCAGGCATGCCTCCTAATCACAGATCCGGTAACTGCGGCCCTGGAGGAGGCCTCAAAACCACATTGCAACGTATGCTTTCCAACTTGTTCAGCTGCATGCAATAATTCCTGCAATTCTTTATTTTTTGCATATTCAGAAATCAACATAATTTTCTGTTTCAGCAATCCCATAACATGTTGTTGATACTTGAGCATATGAAACTGGCAGTTTAAGGCCCTAATAACCAAGGTTGCAGATGTATAAACCTTCTTTCCCCAGCTATCCAGTGCCCTTGAATCTCTGTCAGGGGGCTAGGATTTTTTGCTGTTGAGGCCTTAACTCTCTTTGGACCCTGTGAAATAGTTTCAGGGTCAGCAGCAGGGTTTCTAAATAAAAATTTGTGTGAGTCAGGGACCCTGTAATATCTGTCAGGCTTGCTGGGAGACGGAGGTAAGGAGTCCGGGGTCAAGCTTGATTCCAAAAACACATCATCCACAATGTCTAAAACAGGGGGTATGGCTAAAGGTCTGTGCTGAGGGAGGAGGAGGAAATCCCTGAGCCTCTTTTTTGATTCTGAGAAATCTTGACTCTCCCAGTGAAAATGCTCCCTCAAAGTATGCAAGGTTTTTCCAAATGAATAATCCTCAGGAGGTGATGCAGATGGGATTGACTCCTCTGCATCAGAATCCTCATGGGGGGAATAGATAATTCCTGATCTGAAGAGGAATCAGCAGAAACAGAAACCTGAAGATTCATAATCAGTGTCTTGCCTAGGCCTCTTATCAGGAGGGCGATGGAAACCCCTGATCAAGGTAATAAGGTTTTTCAGCCATTTTGATCAACTGTTTTTTAGGCATAGTGGCCTGTGCACGCGGCTCATGCATCAGTTTTTTAGCTTTAGAAGTTGCTTTTGTCTTTGGTTTTGCAGCTGTCGTCGGTTTGATATAAAAATGTTGAGGCCTGAATACACCCTCGGAAGCCGGTGCCTGCTCAGCGGCTCCAGACCCATCCGAGGGAGATACATCCGTGGGTCCAATACTTTGAGTATCTCACGGCGTGCCTGACTCCACATGGGTCTCGGTAGGGGCCTGCGACTCGAAAGTAGTGGGTATCAGGGGCTGCAAAAGCGCCTCACTAAGTACTGGCGACTGGCTTAGTAGAAGCTTTGTCAGTTTTGGACCTCAACTGTCTCTGTCCTATTCTTTGCATTTTTATATACTCCGGTAGTCGGATTGCTATCCGATGACATTTCTGGGTAGTTAAATCTGTTTCCAAAATACTTTGAGGCAAAAATATACACCGACGCTTAATAGTGCACTGGTTAAATCTAGCACAAAACCGACAACCAGGCACATTGTGATCAGGGCCTAGGAAAGGAGTACAATATAAATGGAAATCCTTATGAGGTATTTGCTTCCCACAAGTAATACAATTATTAACTTTTTCTGACATTGGTATAGAGCAAGAAAAAAGTTTCCCCAATGGGGTACTTAGCTTTAGTGAAGACTTTGGTTCTAAAACTCAAACTCGAATATTTCAGGAGTTGGCCGACCGGCACTTGCGAAATGCCTCTGCTTCGGGCACCGCGCGGCAAGAAAGACTAAAGACAATGGTATCGGCTGCTTGTTTTATACCCCTGACGACCTGACGTCATGGAAGAGGAGACAGCAACCGACGCAGGACCCAAGACTTTGGAATTCAGGCCGACTGAGGGCAACCTGCCAGCAGATTACCCAAATGTAACGACTGCAACAGTAAAACACGAAGAACATCCAGGAATGCAACAGTGAACACACTCAAAAATCTACATTTATGGTAAGTGTACACAACTGTACTATGTTCTTAGAGTTTCACTGTTGCAGTCATCAAACTTGGGTTGATTCCCAAAGCTGTAGAAAGGGTGGAGGCAGTCAAGAAGTGTTTGGGCTGGCTAGAATGCCCTGCAGGACTGCAGTTGCAAAACCCGCCCTGGATTTGGAAAATATAGGCAGTTGGTAATGCTTGGTGAATGTGTGTACAGAACTCCAGGTAGCAGCCTTCAGCATGTCCCTGGTAAGGACTCCCCTGAAGAATGCTGTATAAGTAGAAGTTGCTCTAGTGGAATGTGTTCTAACCCCCTGAGGGGTTGGTTTCCCATGGTGTTTGTAGCAGAAATGGATACAGTGTGCTACCCATTTGGAAATTGTCTTTTGAAATGGCCTTGCCCTCTGCCCCTGGTGCAAAACTGAGTAGTAACTGGTCAGATTTCCTGAAAGGCGTAGTCCTATCCAGGTACAACCTGAGCTATCTGTGCACGTCCAAGGAGTGCAGGATCCTTTCCCCTTTACTTTGAGGATTAGGTAAGAAGGGTGGCAAATTGACAGATTGGTTGAGAGCCATGCTGGACACCACTTTAGGCATAAAGGAAGGATTAATCCTGAGGGAGACCCTGTCAGTATGAAAAATAATGAAGGATTCCACTGCCATAAGTGCTTGTAGCTCAGACAATCTTATCGCTGAAGTGAAGGCCAGGAGAAATGCGGTTTTCCAAGAGAGAAATTTTAAGTCTGCTGACGCTGCAGGCTCAAAAGGAATTAGTGTGAGCTTTTCCAGTACAAAGTTAAGGTCCCAAGCAGGGGTGGGTGCTCTCCTTGGTGGCCTTAAGTTGTTTACCCCTCTCAGGAACTGTTTGATGAGAGGGTGAGAGAATATGGGTGGCTCAGAGTTGTAATGAGCTGAGATGGCAGAGGCATGAATCTTAATGGAGAAGGAAAGGCCTTTGTGGAGTAGATCTACTAACTAATCCAGGATTAGAGGTAGGGAGGGCAGAGTTGTGTCCTCTCCTTTAGATTGAATCCAGGAGCAATAACTTTTCCACTTATCAGCATATGATTTCCTTGTACTGTGTCCTCTGGCTTCAAGAATGATGTCCAGCACCCGCCTGCTTAGGCTGGTCACTGGGGGAGAATTAAAGGAATAAGCCAGGCTGCAAGATTTAGGGATTGCAGTTGCGGATGCAAAATCTGTCCGCCCTGCTGAGTGAGCAGGGTCAGGCTCTGGTGTAGGTGCCAGGGTGGTATCAGTGACAGGCTGCGCAGGAGTGGGTACCAGTGCTGGCGTGGCCAGTCTGGGGTAATCAGAATTGTCCTTGGTCTGTCCTGTCTTATCTTGAGCAATATTCTTGAGAGAAGGGGCAGAGGGGGAAATTCATAGACTGGGAGGTTTACCCACTGGAAGGATAGGGCATCCACTGTCCAGGCCCTGCTGTGAGGTGTCCTGGTGCAGAATTTGCTGAACTGGTGATTGCAGGGGGAAGCAAAGAGATCCACCTTTACGGTCCCCCATTTCTGAGTCAGTAGGCCGAAGGTGCTGGGCTCTAATTGCCACTTGTGTGGGTCTAGGAGATTTCTGCTTAAGTCGTCTGCCAGTGAGTTTTGTTTGCCTCGCAGGAATTGAGCTTGCAGATGGACCTGCACGCCCAAGTCCGTGCTCCACAGGGCAATGGCTAGCCTGCAGAGTGGGTTCCCCCCTGCTTGTTGATGTACCACAAAATTGTGTTGTCTATTTTTATTAACAGAGGTCCTGGTGAGAGCAGGAATCTGAAAGCTGTTTGAGCTTGCTGAACAGCTAGCATATCTTTTTGGTTGATGTGCAGATGAATTTGACTTGAGCTTCAGTGTCCCTGAATGCACTTGTCATCCAGGTGTGCCCCTCAGGCACAGTCTGATGTGTCTGTGGTTAGGGACTGGGAGGCATGGGGTTGAGTACAGGGCAGTCCCTTGTTGTTGTTGCATGCTGCTGCCCACCAAAGAAACTCTGTCCTTAGACAAGGTATGATATGAATGACAATTTCGATGTCCTGAGAATGTTGGCATCAAAGACTTTTTAAGTACCACTGAAGTTTCC
Organism: Protopterus annectens; assembly: GCF_019279795.1. Lineage (NCBI taxonomy): Eukaryota > Metazoa > Chordata > Ceratodontiformes > Protopteridae > Protopterus > Protopterus annectens. The sequence continues at coordinate 1,557,272,024 of NC_056726.1, forward strand.
TCATATGCCTTCTGACATATGAAATTAGTAGAATAATTCAATTCGGAAACAAAAACTCAGGTAGCGGCCGAATGGCACTCGTGCGAACTGCTTCGGGCTCCCCGGCAAGAAAGACTGATGTAATGGCATCAGTTGCCTGTTTTTATACCCCTGACGTCAGACCAGAAGTGACAGCAACCGACGCAGAAATACTACCTCTCTGGTATTCGGGCCGACTGAGGGCTACCTGCAGGCAGATAACCCAAGTGTGATGACTGCAACAGTGAAACACGAAGAACATCTCCCTGGCCATGATGTCAGTCAAGCGGAGAAGGGAGTGAAACAAGGACCTAAGTCCTGCACCTTCAGAGGTGGAAGTGACACTCTCATTATGTCTGTCTGGATTCAACAACCCAGAAAAATGTGGTCCTGTAAAGGAGCTAGGACAGACTTCCTGAAGTTGATGGTGAATCCCCCGTTTTCAGAAGAGGGAAATGGTGGTTTCCAGATTTTGGAGTAGAGTGTTGGGAGTTGGAGCCTATAAAGTACAGTTGTGTACACTTACCATAAATGTAGATGTTCGAGTGTATTCACTGTTGCAGTCATCACATTTGGGTTACCTGCTTGCAGTAGCCCTCAGTCGGCCAGATTAACAAAGTCTTGGGTCCTGCATTGGTTGCTGTCTCTTCTTGCAGCCAATGCCATTACATCAGTTTTTCTTGCCCCAGATGTCAGTTGCCCCCCAATGGGAAGCAATTAAATCTATAAAAATACAAGGATATACCTCCAACAAAAAAGCAAATACACCAAAAAGCTTTTAAGCATAGTAAAAGAAAGTAGAGGTATAGCCAAAAGAAGTAAGGGAGCTGGAGGGAGGGAAACCAGGACTGCAACAGTGAATACATTCTAACATCTACATTTATGGTAAGTGTACACAACTGTACTATGTTCTTCAAGTTTCACTGTTGCAGTCATCACACTTGGGTGGATTCCCAAAGCTGAAGAAGGGTGGAGGCAGTCAGGAAGAGTTAGGGTTGGCTAGAATGCCCTGCAGGACTGCTGTTACAAAGCCTGCAATGGATTTGGAGAAGATACGCAAATGGTAGTGCTTGGTGAAAGTTTGTACTAAACTCCAGGTAGCAGCTTCCAGGATGTCCCTGGTAGGGACTCCCCTGAGGAATGCAGCAAAGGTAGATGTTGCCCTAGTGGAGTGTGTTCCGACTCCCTTGCAGGGATAGTTTACCATGGTGCTTGTAGCAGAAATGGATGCAATGTGCTATCCATTTAGATATAGTTTGCTTAGAAATGGCCTTGCCCTCTGCCCCAGTTGCAAAGCTGACTAATAGCTGGCCTGATTTTCTGAAGGTCTTAGTCCTAAATCCAGGTAAAATCTGAGCTGTCTGTGCACGTCCAAGGAGTGCAAGATCTTTTCCACTTTATTTTGAGGATTTAGGGAAAAGGATGGCAAATGTATGGACTGATTGAGAGGCATACTGGACACTATAGACATAAAGGAAGAATTTGTAATGAAAGAGACCCTGTCAGTATGGAAAATAATGAAGGGTTCCACAGCCATAAGTGCTTGTAGTTCAGACACTCTTCTAGCTGAAGTGATGGCTAGAAGCAAATGCTGTTTTCCAAGAGAGGAATTTTAAGTCTGCTGACGCCGCAGGCTCAAAGGGTGGAAGTGTGAGCTTTTCCAGTACAAAGTTAAGGTCCCAAGCATGGGTGGGTGCTCTCCTTGGTGGCCTTAAGTTGTATGCCCCTCTCAGGAACAGCTTGATAAGAGGGTGCGAGAAGAGAGGTGGCTCAGTGTTGTAATGGGCCAAAATGGCTGAGGCATGAATCTTAATGGAAGAGAAGGACAGGCCTTTGTGCAGTAGATCTGCAGTAGATCTGCTAATTACTCCAAAATTAAAGGCAGGGAGGGCAGAGTTGTGTCTTCTCCTTTAGCCAGGCTCCATGAGCAGTACCTTTTCCACTTATCCGCATAGGATTTCCTTGTACTGGGTCTTCTGGCTTCAAGAATGACGTCCAGCACCTGTTTGCTTGCAGCTGCTGGGATAGTATTCAAGGGATAAGCCAGGCTGCAAGCTTTAGGGTTTGCAGCTGCGGATGCAAAATCTGACCCTCCTGCTGAGAGCAGGGTAGGGTTCTGATGTAGGTGCCATGGTGGTACCAATGTCAGGCTGCGCAGGAGTGGGTACCAGTGCTGGCGTGGCCAGTCTGGGGCAATCAGAATTGTCCTCAGTCTGTCCTGTCTTATTTTGAGTAATACTCTTGAGAGAAGGGGCAGAGGTGGGAATGCATAAAGAGAGATTTACTCACTGAAAGGATTGGGCATCTAATTTCCAGGCCCTGCTGTGAGGGTTCCTGGTGCAGAATCTGCTGAGCTCGTGGTTGTAGGGGGAGGAAAAAGGTCCACGTCTGGGGTCGCCCACTTCTGAATCAGAAGGTTGAAGGTGCTGGGCTTTAACCGCCACTTGTGTGGGTCTAGGAGATTTCTGCTCAAGTCATTTCCCAGTGAATTTTGATTGCCTGGCAGGAATTGAGCTTGCAGATAGACTTGCATGTCCAATGCCGTGTTCCACAGAATCATGACTAGCCTGCAGAGGGAGTAGGAATGTGTTCCCCCCTGCTTATGTACCACATAACTGTGGGGTTGTCTGTTTCTATTAAAAGTTGCCCAGGAAGGAGTAGGGATCTGAAAGCTGTTAGGGCGTTCTGCACAGCTAGCATCTCATTTTGGTTGATGTGCAGGCGTATTTGACCTTGGTTCCAGTGGCCCTGAATGCATCTGCCGTCTATGTGTGCTCCCCAGGCATAGTCTGATGCATCTGTGGTTAGGGTCTGTGCAGCCTGGGGTTAAGTAAAGGGTGGTCCCTTGTTGAGGTTGCATGCTTCTGCCCACCAAAGAAACTCTGTCCTTAGACAGGGTATGGTATTAATGACCGTTTCCAGGTCCTGAGAATGTTGGCACCAAAGACTTTTTAAGTACCATTTAGGTTTCCTCATATGCAGTCTTGCATATGGAATTAGCAGTATGCATGAGGCCATGAACCCTAGGACCTGCAGTATTTTTCTTGTGGATAGCTGGGTTCTGGTGGTCATTTGTTTGAAGTAGGCTGTCAGATACACTTGCTTTTCTGAAGTGAGGAATGCCATCTGGGATTGTGTGTCCAAGCTTGCTCCCAGGAATATAATTCTTTGACTGGGTATAAGTTTTGATTTCATTTCGTTGATGGTGTATCCCAGGGAAGTGAGGAGGTTTTTCACAAATGTCAGGTGCTGCAACAGCAATTCCTGACTGTCCGCCTAAATCAAACAGTCGACAAAGTACGAGTAAATTTGGATATTTCTCTGCCTGCAGTATGCAATGGCTGGAGCCAGGCATTTTGTGAATACTCTGGACGCAGTAGATAAACCAAAGGAAGTGCAGTGAACTGATCATGCATAGATCCGGCCATGAAATGTAGATACGTCCTGCATGACTCCCTTATAGGGATGTGCAGATAGTCACCCTAGACTTGAAAGAAGCCTAACCAGGCATCCTTGGTTAGCATAGGTAGAAGCTGTTGCAGGGTAAGCATTTTGATTTTTGGTACCACCAGGAAGGTGTTGAGAATTGAAAGATCCAGGATTGGGCGCCAACAGCCCTCTTTTCAGGGTACCAGGAAGAGTTTGGAATAGAATCCTTGACCTATCTGTTCCACTGGAACCGGTTGAATAGCTATGATGGAGAGCAGGGATAAAACTTGGCTTTGAACCTCTGCCCACTGGTTTGGAGGAAGGTCTGGGAACCCTCCTGGGGTTGGCACTGAGTGGAAGTAAAATTTGTACCCCGGGATACAATGTTGAGGACCCATCGGTCTTGTGTGATGGACATCCAGTTTTTTGCATAAAGGGCAAGTTTTCCTCCAAGGGGTGCAAGCAACTGGAGAGAGGTGGAGAGTGGAGTGGTGAAGTCATTGTGAGTTTTTTCCATAAGGAGGTGGCTTACCACTTCCTGGTTGGGGGGGGCACTCCATTACTCATAAGCAGATAAGGGCATGTCTTCATAATCAGATACCTCAGAGTCGTCGGACTCCTGGTCTGTTGAAGCTGCAGGGGACTGGTCTCTTTTCCTCTTAACAGGGGAAGGCTGACTTTCCCTAATCAGCATAATAAGGTCTTCTGCCACTCTAAGCATTTGTCGTTGAGGCATGGGAGGAGGTGCATACACTTTGGTCGTCTGTTTTCTACGCATAGCGTGTACTCTTGGCCTACGAAACTCAGTAGTTTTAGATAAAAACGATGCTGGTTTGAGTCGAACATCGGTAGTGCGAAGAGCTGCCTCAGGATCCGGTGCCTGCACAGTGGCTCTGGACACATCCAAGGTAGAGACATCCGCAGGTTCCATAGTCAAAGAAGAGTCTCGCTGCAAACCGGACTCTGAATGGTTCTCAGTAGAGGCCTTTCCAATCCAGAAAAGCGGACATCAGGGACTGCGAAAGCACCTCACTGTGTACCGGCAAACTGGCGACTAGCTTAACAGAAGCGTCCTCGGCAGCTATGGACCTATGCAGTCTGTCTCTGTTTTTTATCCCTACATTCTTTCGGAATATAGGTATTTGGATGGCTTACCGAAGCCATTTCTGAATACGGAGATCGAGAGTGGAAGAATTTAGCGACAAAGAGAGCCCGACGATGAATGGTAGGGGCATTGAACAAGACACAAAACCGACAGTGAGGTAAGTTGTGGTCTGGGCCTAAACAGGTGATGCAGTAAGAATGAAAATCTCAGTGTGGTATTTGCTTTCCACAGGCAAAACAACTGTTAACTTTTCTGATATCGGTTAGAGCATGAAAAAAGGATCCCGAATGGGGTACTTAGCTTTAGAAGACTTCAGGATAATGCAATTTGTAAATGAAAATAAAAGTAGTGGCTGACCGGCACTTGCCAACGACTTCTGCTTCAAACTACTCGGCAAGAAAGACTGTTGTAATGACGTATGCTTGCCTGTTTTTATACCCCTGACAACCTGAAGTCAGTCCTGGAGCGACAGCAGCTGACGCAGAAATACTAAGTCTCTGGTATTCAGGCTGACTGAGGGCTACCTGCAGGAAGAGGCAGATAACCCAAGTGTTATGACTGCAACAGTGAAACACGAAGAACATCTGTAAATGCCAGGAATCCACATAAAAAAGTAAAAATTTCCTGAACATAGAATGAATGGGGATGTGAAGGTAAGCATCTTTTATATCTAGAGATGGTATGTATTCACTCTAGAAGAAAAAGAGGGAACAGAGTTTGGAGTGTCAACATTCTGAAGGAAGGAACCTTTAAGAAAGTGTTGAGATAGGATAAAATTAGAAGTTATGTACTCACCATAACGTTCCATCTGAGTAGGTGTATTCATTTGTCTGCAACCTGTGGGTTATGGATCCGACATCGGATCCGAACCGGCATGGTTAACCAGCTATGGATCCAAGCTCTTAGCTCCTCCCCTCACCCATAATGCCCTGCTCTCCCTACATGACCTCAGATCGAGTTTGCCAACAGCATAAACACCCAGAAAAGGGTAACACAACATATGCAGGAAACTGAAAGGCCAGGCGGATAGGAGGGCGGGATGGTTGCAGACAAATGAATACACCTACTCGGATGGAACGTTATGGTGAGTACATAACTTCTAAATCTGAAGTAGGAGATTCATTTGTCTGCAACCTGTGGGACAGAGTCCCCAGCTACCTGAATCTTGGGCGGCCATCATGGAAGGATATTCCGGAGCACCATGAGCCAAAGGATGCTCTACCCCTAGATGTAAGATTCAACTTGTAGTGGGAAATAAAGGTATGAGATGAAGCCCACGTGGCTGCTGCACAAATATCATCTAGAGGAATCCTAGCCTTAAAGGCTGCCGAGGTAGAGACTGACCGGGTTGAATGGGCATGTACACCTCCGGTGCGGGCCTTCCGAAGCTTGATAAGCTAGTAAGATACATTGTGAAATCCAGCGAGATAATGAGACTTTGGAAATTGGCTTGCCCAAATTAAATTTAGCAAAGGAAATGAACAACTGGTCGGATTGCCTATGACCAGCAGTCCTGTTTAGATAAAATCTAAGTTGCCTGTGAACGTCTAAGGAATGAAGCTTGTATTCACCCTTGTTTTGATATTTAGGGAAGAAAACAGGGAGGTTAATGGATTGATTAATGTTTGCTTCAGAAGCTACCTTAGGAAGAAAGGACGGGTTGGTCCTGAGGTAAACACGGTCCGGATGAAAGACCAAGTAAGGAGGTTTAGCTGATAATGCTTGAAGCTCTGAGACTCTCTTGGCCGAAGTAATGGCTACTAAGAAGTTGGTCTTGAAAGATAAGAATTTCAGATCTACCGTAGCCGCCGGTTCGAAGGGGGGGGGGGCGGTCAAGGCCTGAAGAACTAAGGAAAGGTCCCAAGGAGGAACCGCTTGCTTTATAGGGGGCCTGAGAAGAAAAGTACCTTTAAGGAAAATCTTACACAATTTGGCAGACATCAGTGGACTGGAGTCATGACCAATGTGATAGTGAGAAATTGCCGCAAGTTGTACTTTGACCGTGGAACTGCTGGCACCATCATTAAAAAGAGTGGTTAAGAAGTCAAGCACCAAAGGGAGAGGAACTGTGAAGGGGTTTAGGCCTTGCGCTCCGCCCAAAGAGAACCGCTTCCACTTGCTACGGTAGACTTTCCTAGTGGATGGCTTATGAGCTGCCACCAGGATGGCCTTAACAGGGGACGAAATACTGGGAGTCCTGATCAGGAGTGGAACTGGAGCAGCCAAGTGGTCAGCTTGAGGTTGTCCAGGTTCGGAGGAGATAAGTGGGATGGATGAGAAATCAGATCCGGAATGGGATCTAGAATCCAAGGAGGATTCACCGAGTGAGACCTTAGGAAGGGGAACCAGATCTGTCGAGGCCAAAAAGGAGCGATGAGGATCATTCTGCACCCCAACCGAGAGGCTTTCTGAAGAACTTGGAGCATCAGAGGCAAGGGGGGATACGCATAAAGAAGACCGGGTGGCCAAGCATGCACCAGAGCGTCTCTTGGGGAACCTCCGGGAGGAGGTATCGGGGCGAAAAAACTGTCGCATTTGGTGTTTGAGGGAGGCAAAAGATCGCAACAAGGAGTTCCCCACTGTGCGAAGATGCGTTCCGCTACCTGAGTATTGAGAGACCACTCGTAGGGGGTGAGAATGGTGCGACTGAGTTTGTCCGCCAGGATGTTGGACCGACCCGGAATATACGTTGCTATGAGAAAGCGGTTGGTGGAGATTGCCCATTCCCACACTCTCATGGCTTCTCGACAAAGGGGGTAAGACCTGGTTCCTCCCTGTTTGTTGATATACCAGACAACAGACATGCTGTCCGATTGAATCGCAATTGTTCCCAAGGGAAGAAAGGCCTGAAGTGCTAGCAATGCTAAGAGCACTGCTCTCATCTCTAGAACATTGATATGCAGCGAGGTCTCTGAATCGTCCCACGTGCCTTGGACCGTCCGGCCTGCAAAATGCCCCCCCCCACCCGAGGTGGGAGGCGTCCGTGGTCACCGTGGCGAGAGGGGGAGAGGCACAAAAAAGGCGGCCTCTGTGGAGATCTGGAGAGTGTAGCCACCACAGGAGGGACCGCCTGCACGCTTTGCTGATCGCAATGGGATGATGCATAGGAAGAGCAAGATACGACCACTGAACCATGAGTGTCCATTAAAATACGCATATTGAACCTGGCGAGAGGAAGAAGCGCAATCGCTGCCGCCATGGACCCTAGGGCCCTCAGGACCAACTCCGCCGGAACTGAGCTTGAGTGGAGAATGGCCCGCACCTGGAGCTGTAGGCTTTGCACTCTGTCCGCTGTGAGGAAGGCTCTCAATCTCCTCGAGTCTAACCTGGCACCTATAAAATCTATGAGCTGCGTGGGTGCTAGGTTGGATTTTTTTGTGTTTATCGTGATGCCCAGGCATGGAGCAAGATGGAGAAAGGAGTCTCGCGCCAAGAGAAGTAGATGCCTTGTTGGGGCGGTGAGAAGCCAGTCGTCCAGGTAAGGGAAGACCTGCACCCCCTGAAGCCTCAGGTGGGCCTCTACCACTGCTAATACTTTGGTGAACACCCTGGGGGCTGTGGTGAGACCAAAGGGAAGGACCCGGAATTGGTAGTGACTGGCTCCCAGCAGGCGGAGACACCTCCTGGAGCGCCTGTCCATTAGTATGTGGTAGTACGCATCCTTGAGGTCTATGGAGCACATCCAGTGGTTTTCTCCCAGAAGGGGGAGAATAGAGTGCAATGTAACCATTCGGAATTTCTCCTTGGGAACTGCCAGGTTCAAAAGAGAAAGGTCTAAAATTGGTCTTAGATCACCCGTCTTTTTTGGCACTAAAAAGAACCTGGAGTAGAACCCTAATCCGATCTGGTCTGGGGGGACGGGCTGGATGGCTCTTTTCTTTAGCAGATGGCCAATTTCTGCCAAAGCAGCCTCCCACTGACCGGATGGAACGTCGGGGAGGGACTTCAATTTTGGCAAGTGAAGAAAAGGGATACAGTATCCTCTGGATATGATCTGGAGAACCCAGCGGTCTGATGTTATGGACTCCCATGCCGCTAGGTGCTCCAACGTCCCCGACTGCCTCCAGAGTGGAGCAGCCGGGCAACCCCTCAGGGCTGCTGCGCGGGCCGTTCAGAGAAGGGTTCTCTGGACCCGAAGTTCCTGGGAGCCCCTCTGCCCCTAGGGCGGCGCCCTCCCTGTCCTCCTCTGCCACGGAAGGACTGGTTGTCCGAACAGGCTGGGATTGCTGCGACTTCCGGAACCACATCTTCTTCTGCCCCTTTTGGTTCCTAGAATAGGGCCTCTGGGGTGCAGAGAAGCGGATTCCGACGGCAGACAGCGTCTTCCCGTCCTTCTCGCTCTGGGTCAAAGTGTCGCAAACAGTTTTGCCAAAGAGGGCAGAACCATCAAAAGGGGCGTTCGCAAATGACGCCTTGAAGGGCTCAGAAATAATGACGGAGCCAGGCCTGGCGTCTAGTAACTAGGCCCGGCCCTGCGGCTCTAGCGGCACCTTCCGTAGCATGGGATAGTAGCCGCATAGAGGTATTAGTGACGGACCTGAGAGTGGCCATACGGGTGGAGTGCAGCACTTTGTCCTCCTCAGACATGGACTCTGGGGGGGATGCAGCGTATTCTTTTATAAGATCACGCTGCATCCTAATCACATGTGCCAGGTAGTTCAGCGCCCTCACTGAGAAGGTCACTGAACTAAACATCCGCTTCCCCAAGCGGTCCATCATCCGAGACTCCTTGCTCGGGGGATGGACTGAGGGACTCTCCTGAGCAAGTTACCTCTTGGTGGCCGCTGCCGTCAACATGGCATCTACCGGAGGCCCCTTACTCCAATGGGCACGGTCAGCCGGGGGACTGAGAATACGGTCGGGCCTTTTTGGGATTGGCTCCATGGTGTCCGGTTCCTTCCACGCCCTGGTGGTAATGAGGTCCACCAGGGGGTCGGCAGGGGGGGGGGACACCCAAGAGGTAGACGGGCCCGCTTCAAATGCCTCCAAGAACACGGACTCGTCTGAGGAAGACTTGGGGGCAGACCACCCCCCCCTTATGCAGAGCATTTCCATGATGTCTCCAAATGAGACATCCTTGGGGGGTGACCTTGGGGAGCCTTCCCCTTCCTCCAAGTCCGTGTCTTCTGTGAGAGACTCGAAGGAGTCAATGTGCCTCCTTTTGCACGTATGTTTGCGGGGAACATCCTCCGGGGGGCTGTCAGAGGACTCCTGCAAACAGTGACCTGTTCCAGGAACAGCTTGGGGCAAAGGAGCGGGCTGTCCCAAGGGCGGATGGTGGAAGCCTGACCCAGTGCAGATGGAGCGGGCGGAGCGAAGCAAGTGCCGGGGTCCGGAGACCCTCAACAGGGCCCTCTCCACTACATCAAAAGCCGAAGGGAGCCGACCTCGACCAAAGGATCCGACAATCGGCTCCCCCTCGGATCCGAGGAGTGGATCGGAGCCGGCACCGAAGCACTCTGATCCGAAGGGACAGTGCGCTCCGACACAGACGGCACTGAAGGAGCACTGATCCCCCCGGATCCGAAGCTCGGATCCAGGCTCCAAGAGGTCGGATCCGAAGTACCAAGTACTATCGGCGCCGACTCACCCCCGGCTCCAAAGCTGCTCGGCTCCAACTGCTCCGAACCCGGGTAGCGGGTCGGAGAAGGAGCAATTGGTTTAAAGAAGGGTCGAGCTCCCCAGAGGGGGCACTCCCCTCTGCATCTGGGGCTGGGTGAACCTTCTCATCATCCGGTCCAGATCAGCGTCTGACAGGCTATAGGTCGATCTCGACGAGGCTACCGAGGTAGGCCTAGAGTGCCTCCTGGATAGCCTCGACGGAGATCGGGTCTCCTCCTCCTCAGGTCCCGGTGAAAAACACACAGGTGACCGGAGCCGAGGAGGGGGAGAACCAGCAGACAAGGAGGCCGGAGGAGAAGCCCGCTTGCCTGGCGGGGCCAAAACAGAGGTCTTGGCCCGCCGCTTATGGTGCTTCTCCCTCTGGTCCTTCTTTCTAGCTTCCCTCTCCTCCGAACCACTGCAGGGAGGTTGAGTCCCAGGAGGAGGAGGGGGAGCCGGAGAGGAGACAACTGTAGAAACGGTTACCCCCGAAGGAGCGGAGGCCGGAGCCGAGTCCGGGGGCAAAAGACCCGCCAAGACAAGCTTGGACCTCCGCTCCTTCAATGCCCTGGGGTTGAAACCTGCACAAATGGAACATCCAGAAGTGAGGTGTTCAACCCCAAGGCATCTTGACCGAGTGTGGCCATCAGCAGGGGAAAGCTTATGGCCACACTCGGAGCACTTAGAGAACACAGCTTTGGGTTGATCAGACATCCCAAAGTACTAAAAGTTACTTAAACTAAAGGTAAAAGCAAAAGTAACTAAACCACACAACAGGCCCAAACACACACTACGCTACCAGCGAGGGGAGGGAAATAAGTAAAATTAAATTTAAACCACTAAAAAGTATAATTAAGTAATAGGGAAACCTAAACTTTCACACAAAAATTCAAAATTTAACTCTTTAAACACTGAAAAAAATGCACTTAGCTGAAGAGCTTAGGAACACAAATCTGGTCACCAGCGCGGCAAACAAGATCTGGGGTCATGTAGGGAGAGCAGGGCATTATGGGTGAGGGGAGGAGCTGAGAGCTTGGATCCATAGCTGGTTAACCATGCCGGTTCGGATCCGATGTCGGATCCATAACCCACAGGTTGCAGACAAATGAATCTCCTACTTCAGATTCCAGGATTGGTCTCCAGGGACCATCCTTTCTGAGCACTAAGAACATTCTTGAATAAACGTCTTTCCCTTTTGAGGTTTGAAGGACCCTTCAAATGCAGCCCTGTTGCCAAAGAAGTGGCACAGTTGCTCTCAGAGGGGTTGAGGGATGCCCATAAAGGGATGGGTGGAATGCCAAACCATGAAATATCCTTTGATTATGGAAAGCACCCAGGTGACTTGGGTGATGCTTTCCCAGACCCTGTCAGAGTTTGAAAGGCGAAGGGAAAGAGACCTTTGAAAGGTAGTCACAGACTCCATGCTCTGTTAGGAAAAGGCTGCCTTTGTTGTGAGAGTGCCTGTGAACCCCTAGGCTTCTGTTTGTCACTTGCCTCATCTGGAAGTCTTACTGGAGGAGTGCTGAGTGCGGCTGTAACTGAAGATGGGTTTAGATGTGAAAGTCCTATGAAACCTGGGCACAAGAGAAACTAAGACATTTCAGCTCCTTGAGTTCCTTTTTTTATTTTCCTGTAGGGACTTAAAGGTCTGAAATGGTGCTTTATGCCAGACAAAAGGCCTAAGGAGTACTTGGTCATGTGTGTCTGATAATTCATGGCCCTGAAAGCCAAGGTGGCTGAATTATAGGCTTTTTTCCCAGTCTCGCAAGGGTTCTGCTCTCTTTGTCTGAAGGGAGAAGGAAGCATTCTAGATGGTTTTATCTATAGCTACAGAAATGACTGCTGGGTCTGCAGCAGAACACCTGAAGAGGAATTTACAATCCTCATAGACCTTGTAGAAGTGGTCTGGCTTCTTGTGAGCCAGGGCCGGGAAGTCTAGCATTTGGAAAGCATTATGAAAGGCATCTAGAAATGCAGGATGCACTGGTGGAACTGCAGAGGGGCTAGGGAAATCAACTTGTTATGGACATCAGAAATTTGGGAGGTGCCCATTTAAAGTGATCTCCCATTTTCAGAAGAATTTCACCAAATTAAATTTCTTCCATAGGAGAAGCAGCACCAACTTACTTTTCTTCAGGGGATACATATTCCTGAGGAGATGGAATTTGTTTTGAATACTCTAAGGATTCCTCTTCTTCAGAGGAAAAATCATCAGAGGTGTCAATGCCCCTAACCCTTTTTTGAGAAGGAAGGAGAGCAGGAGCAGGCTGAGAAGAAGGTGGCTTGAATGCCATGAAGGCTGGAAACAAACTTTGGGAAAAGGCCTGCTAATCCGTAGCGGCCTCATTAGCAGGAGACAAACGCTTGGCGTTTTGTTATTCCTTGGCAGGAGAAACAATTTTATGCAACACTGGAGGACCAGACGAAGGCCTGCATTCAAAAGTATTTGACTCCGTTTCTTCTCTCACTACAGTTTGTGGTAACTTCCTAGGGTCCTCTGCAACATCTTGACTGGACATCTGTCCTACCTCCAAAGATGTGCTTGCGGCTGAAGGCAAGGCAGTTTTAGAACTGGGCTCAGCCTGGGAATCCGTGCTTGAAGCTGGATGTGCCTCTGGGTTAACTAACACCTTAGGAGAAGCACTGGATGGTGGAGGTGCAGAGGAAGCTGCAGGCTGTGGTTTCTTGGCCTTGTGCTTCACCGGCTCAGCCTTGGACACCGAGGTACCTTCCATACACACAGCTAACAATTTAAGCAGTTTGTTTTCTAAACATACAGCAAGAGCAAAGAGCCTGCTTATAAGAGTCTTGGGTACAAAGGAGTGGCAAATGCCACAGGACTTGTGGTCATGGCCAGACCCTAAGCAAGGCAGACACATTGTAGATGGCTATTCTTGTGTGGAATTTGTCTTAGACACTGGCACTTGCCCTTCTTGGATGACATAACCAAAACAGTAGTAAAGAGAAAATTTTCCCCAACGGTGCACTTGAAAAAGGCTGAAGTCGCAATACCTGAAACGATCAGACGGACTGTTGGAATGGTGTTCTGATTGGCGGCAGAAAAATTCTGAGGATGGTATGTGCGTATGTCACTTTTATGGCCTATGTCTGACTGCAGCCTACCTGCGACTTACTACATACCTTAGAGTAGTACAAGACGTTTATATACTGGCTGATATCGGGTCACCTCCTGGTGGGGACTTCCCTCAGGTTAAGAATACTGCAGCAAGTGAATAGAAGGACATCATTCCTGCCCATGGGAATAAAAAAGCATCCGTCTTCCAGGCCTACTTATAATAAATACTGGAGCAAAACTTCTTTACCTCTGTTGTGAACGGTGACAAAGATCTATTTAAGGAGTTCCTCACAGCTGGATAAATTCTTGGAAGACTCCCTATGTCCAGTTACCTTTTGTGAGGATCTGTACTAACTCTGCTCGGCCTGTCTGCAACAATGTCCTGCACTGACAGAATGTAGAAATCCTGACGGGACTTGGCTTGGAAGTGGATGACATGATGGTAAGGAGGAAGCTGGTTATCTTGTGTAACCAGCAGACAAGATGGAAGGTCAGTGCAGGAAAGCCACTTGGCTTGGGATCCAGAGTCTACTACTCAGGGAGAGGACAGATTAGTAATGTTGCAAGAGAGTCTTCTAAAGACAGTGAGGGATATCATCACAGACTCATGGGAATCAGCCTCCAGTCTGAAGACGGGTCAGTATTCATAATCCCAGACTATACCCTACAGCAGAGTTGTGAAACCAGGGGAAAGAGTGCATTCAGGCAGAAGTTGCAGGATCTACAAGATAAAGCAGGATAACGACTTTCTGACAGGCGGCCGTGGTGGTGCAGTGGTTAGTGTTGCCACCTCACAGCAAGATGCTCTCCGGTTCGATCCTTGGCTGGGGTACCTTCTGTGCGGAGTTTGCATGTCCTCCCTGTGGTCGTGTGGGTTTCTTCCAGATGCTCCGGTTTCCTCCCACATTCCAAAGACATGCTGTAGGTGGATTAGACACTCTAAATTGGCCCTAGGCGTGAGTGCATGCATGTGTGTGCCTTCTGTGGAAGGCTGGCAACCAGACACCATAAAAACTCCACTGCCAATCATGAGCGGACAGGTGATCCGCTGTGGCGACCACTAACCGGGAAAAAGCCGAAAGAACATCATGAGTTGCTGACAATCAACTTAAGAGCTCAGAAATTAATAATAGATACTGTAAAACCCAAACCCATTTATAGCTGTAGCTTCAGATTCAGAGATAAAAATGGAATAAAATGAGAGCCCACTCAGTACTTATTAGAACACCTAGGTGAAGAATAGAGACCTTTTGAAAAGCACTGCAACTATAAAAATGCCTTCAGTAAACAGCGTTAACTTCAGGATTCAGAATAAACACAAACAGGAACAAACAAAACCGATTTAAATGTTAAGAGAAGTGCAGTAGTTTAAATGTACTTCCCTGGATGTAAAATGTAGCCCAACTGCTTTGTTTCCAAGTTTCAATAACTCTTCTTTGAAACATGTCTCATCTCCCATCTAAACTTCACTCCCCTTAGACTGTCACCTTTTTCCTGAAGCAGAACTTTCACATGTCTACATGTATTCCCCTCAATCTGAAAGGCATGTTCTTTCTCATCTATCCTCCCTTAACATACAATCCCAAAGGTCATGATCATATTTAAATCATATTTCTTTCGCCCCAAACCTTCATCCCTTCTAGATTACTCCCTTTCAGGGTCTCTCATTGTATTATTCCTTCCAGGTTGTCCATGGGCTACCACGTCGACTTTCCTTCGGGTTCATCAGAGCAGATGATGATTCGCTGTTCTCCTCATACATGTCCTTTAATAATTTTAGGTGGATATCCTTATGGCCTCAGTATCTTACTGCCTCGCATACCTAGTAAAGAATAGTTGTGTAAAAACTTACCATAACCATAGATGTCCTACTCTTCCATGTTGCAGTATTATTGGTGTGGGATTTCCTGCCTCAGGCAAACCATACGTCGGCTCCTATACAAATGATTCAGCTTGGCTGCTGTAGTTGCGTAGGACGTCACACGTAGGGCCATAAATGAGGGGGCCTAAAATGTGACGTCTGCATGCACAGACCTCAGAAGCAGAAAGCCCAGCAGGATTGATGAAATAGAGTAGCAAGTGAAGTCAGCCATAGAATCAAAGAGCCATTTGGTGGTTAAATTGGTCATAGGGTAGGGTATAACCACCAGGAGACCCAAGACAGGTCAATAATGAGAGAGAGAGAGAGAGACTAGAGAAGGTGGGCTAGGTGGGTGGGAAGGAATACTACAACATGGAAGAGAAGGACATCTATGGTTATGGTAAGATTTTACACAACTATTCAATGTCCTTCTAGTGGAATGGAGAAAAAGTGCTTTGGTACAGATTTTTAAGAATAAGGGTGATGTGCAGAGCTGTAGTAACTACAGAGGGATTAAACTGATCAGTCAGAGCATGAAGTTATGGGAAAGTGTAGTGGAAGCTAGGTTAAGAAGGGAGGTGATAATTAGTGATCAGCAGTACTGTTTCATGCCAGGAAAGAGAACTTCAGATGCGATGTTTGCTCTGAGAGTGTTGATGGAGAAGTACAGAGAAGGTCAGAAGGAGATGCATTGTGTCTGTGGATTTAGAGAAAGCATATAACAGAGTGCCTAGAGAGGAGTTGTGGTATTCTATGAGGAAGTCGGGAGATACAGAGAAGTATGTAAGAGTGGTACAGGATATGCACGAGGGTAGTGTGACAGCGGTGAGGTCTGCGGTGGGAGTGAGGGATGCGTTTAAGGTGGAGGTGGGATTACATCAAGGATCAGCTCTGAGCCCTTTCTTATTTGCAACGGTGATGGACAAGTTGACAGACGAGATCAGACAGGAGTCCCCGTTGACTATGATGTTTGCAGATGATATTGTGATCTGCAGTGAGAGTAGGGAACAGGTGGAGGAGACCCTGGAGAGGTGGAGATATGCTCTAAAGAGAAG